>NW_026867863.1:1088653-1247526 GCF_020745735.1 Hemiscyllium ocellatum
CTAGAGACTTCCGCTAGGGTGAGGTAATCTAATCGAGACTGTGATTGATGAAATTCACTTTTGTATGGCCCCTACTTGTTATATTCTTTACTCTCTTTTTGCATTGTCTGGGAAGTGGTGGTGCACTAAGGCTGCAGTATGTTTGAAAGAGTAGCTTGGAATTGCCCTGTTGTTAGTTGTGAGATTATTTTTATGCCTCATGCCCTCGGAAATGTCTCCCATTTAGCATTCATGCTTCGCTGTGTCTCAACATGCATTAGGTATGCCAGTTTTGTTTGTGTTCCGTGTTAATTGCTTTCTGTTTGCGATTCGCTCATTACATAACGAGTTACACAAGGTTTCTGAGGTAACTTGCAGCAGCAAAAATCCTCAACTGAGAATCTGGGAAATTGCACTAAGTATGGTCAGTCACAGCAAAAGTTAGGAAGTCGTTCGTTTCTGCAGTGTTTCACAATACTACCTTTCCTGTGAGCAGTCGAACAGACTAAATGATTGTGCCGCAGACTGCGAAGGCAAGCTCCGCTAAAAAGTAATCCTTTAAAACCGGTGTAAGCAACACAACGTTATTGGGGTACATCGCGTGGAAACAGATACTTCGGTGTATCTCATCCATGCTCACCGCACAGCCAAAATTAAACAAGTCCCATTCCACAGCCTTTGGCCTCAATCTCTCTGAACCCATTCTATTAGTTTCTGGTGCAATTATTGCAATTTTCTGAGTGCAATAGCCTCCTCCACTCCCTCTGGTAGCTCATTCCATACACCCTTAACCTTGTGTGTGGGAAATGTGCCTCAGGTGCTTTGTCAATTTCAGACCACCCACCTTAAACCTATGCTCTCGAGTTTCCTACTCACCCCAGCTTGGGTAAAACACGTAAATGCTCAGTTCACAACCCTTCCATAAAATCATTTCGCAGCCGTGACGCTGTCAGGAAAATTGTCCCAGCCTATTCCACCTCACTCTACAGTCCAAACATTGACGACATCCTTGCTAATATTTTGTCCCCAATTTCACGTCCCTCTTGTTTTCTTAACTTTTTCAAGATGTCAATTACCCTGGACAACAATAAGCTATTAAAAAAGAAAGGTGAAACGGAAAATGTCTTCAACTTTCAGTGCTGGATGCCACAGAGCCGCAGCGCGACTGCCGGCGGCTTGTTTCTGTAGTATAGCGGTCATCACGTTCGCCTCACCCGCGAAAGGTCCTCACTTCGAAACTGGGCAGAGACTGCTTTATTCTTCAACTACAGCCTTTTACATGGACTTTCTTGTTTGTTTTCCCATCTGCAAAACCTGCCTTCGAAATTGCTCGAACAAATTTGCTCTCTTCCTGAAATGTAATGCAATTCCATTAAGTTAGTTTGCAAAGCATTGTAAAGTTGTTTCTCCAACCTGGGTCTGATCATATGACATTCTGCTTCAGAGTGTAGTTACCGCGTTCTGAATCTTCCACAAAAAGCAGTACCGCGTTTGCATTCCTTGTGCAGGCGGGCAGGTTCAAAGATGCGCTGGTGTCACAGTACACCACGGATTCCTGAACTAGTCTGTCTGTCAAACATAGCCCAAGTCGTCTCTGAAAGGCCTCATTTGGAAGCTGTCTGTCGTTATAATACTAATGAAATGGTTTCCTCTCCCTCACCCTACCTCATCGTTTCTCTTTGTTTCTCTTTCCTGCTCATCCCTCACTCCCACATCCCCCACTCGACATAACCTCCAAAAATATTGCCATGGCCTCCAACACTTGATGACATTTGAAGAAATATGGCTGCAGACTGTGACCGACTCCTGGTCCCCTCGCCTGGGTTTATCTCCCATTCAGTGTCTCCATTGAATGCTTTGCATTTTTTATAATCTCAGTTGGCCAGCTGCCATGCGTATCCACGGATTCAAGCCCTTTCCCAAGTAATTCCTATTTGTTTGAATCAAGCTTATAAACGTCTTCCATGGCGAGTTCAATACAGGCAGCAGCACATCCTCACCGTTTCACTGATATCATCAAGTATTAGAAGTTTAATTATTAAGGTCATTACACTGCTCTAGGTCAGAGATGTGTAATTACTCCTGTGTTTATTATGGCAAGAACTTTCAGTGAACTCCGAACGGATGGAGGAGCAGGAAAGGAAAAGGAATAAAATTCTCTTTTCAACAAAACAGCCAGTACTGGCGAATATGACATGAAGCTTCAGTGAATTTGAATAATGACAAATTACTGTATTCGCGTTCTGAATCGAACATTTGTTCGTGTAAGGGATAAATGAGCAATAGTGTATAAAGAGCTTGAGTTTTTTTTTCCGAAGTAATGAAGTTAAACTTAAATCCTTGCATGTGGTATGTTTTCCCTCTGTTCCAGTGCAGACCTCTTTATTCCACACCCACCAGTTCTTGCCCTCACAGCGGAAACTCTGAATGGTGTTATGAAGTGCCAAATATTAACATTGTGATCATGGACATACTTAAACTGATTAAACTGGTACTTCATGACCAGTTGCAGCTGTGAAAATGTTGTTAAGTCACACCGTGAATTAGGTGGAAACCTGCGTTTGCCAGAAGCTAAAGGAAATGGGTTGGCAAGTACGTTTGTTCTGAGGTCAGATGAAATCTGCTATATTTAGTATCAATAATGTGAATGGAAAGTTCTGGCAGTCGTTCTAAGATTATGTCAGGATTGCCTCACGAAGGCATCACATGGCAGCGTGGTGAACACCAGCACAGATGAGAACAATCACAGAAAACAACTGCTTGACTAGTTCAGAAATGTTGGTTCATTTTGAGAGGTCAATTTTGAATCAGCACAAAACATCTAAAGTTTTTCAGTGGTCGCTTGAATTTTGCTTGTATTTCAGTATGAAGGTCTTGCATTGCCCAGAAATTACTATGAACAAGGGTGACATGCTGAAGAAATGGTTTTCTCTTCCTTTCCCTCTGTGCTGTCTCTTCCACATCACAACCGCAGTATTGCCTCATTGTGGTGTACTGTCGCCATCCTGTGGAAATCAAAAGAACCCTATACCAACACGATTATCTTGCACAGTCATTGACTAACTTAATAAAACTCGTTAACCAGGCGTAGAATACTGACTATCAAGTCTGCGATTTTTTTTTGATGAATTGTTTTGGAGTTAATTCTGGATAAGTTTACTTATGTTAAATGATTAATCTGTGCACTTCGATGAATTACAATTCTGGAGACATTGTCAGTGCAAACGGTGAGGAAAATGGGAATGCGGGTTCTCCTGGATCAAGTGAAGTAATTGCAAAGTAAGTTAAGTTGACTGCATGACTAAGATAGTCATTATTTCAGAATATGGCAAACCATTAGGAAATCACTGGAGAGCTGGCAGTTTGTGCAATGTTAAATAACCATCAATGTTAACAACACGGAGACAATGATTTGATCATGTTCGTATCAGCTCTCGAAGAGGAGCTTGCCTACGATCGCTAATCAGAGAAAACGAGAACTGCAGATGCTGGAGATCAGAGCTGAAAAATGTGTTGTTGGAAAAGCGCAGCAGGTCAGGCAGCATCAAAGGAACATGTGAATCGACGTTACGAGTATAAGCCCTTCTTCAGGAATGAAGAGGGTTTGCCAAGCAGGCTAAGATAAAAGGTAGGGAGGAGGGACTTCAGAGAGGGGCATTGGGAATACGATAGACGGAAGGTGGTGCAGGTGAATTTCTGACGGATATGGAAAGATCCCTTGGGGCCTTGGAGGGAAGTGAGGGGGGAGGGGTGGGTGCAAGTTTTGCATTCTGGTCAGTTGTAGCGGAAGATGCTGAGAGTGGAGGTTGGGTTGGTGGGGTGTGTGGATCTGATGAGGAGTCGCGGATGGAGTGGTCTTTCAGGAATGCTGATAGTGGTGGGGAGGGAATATATTCTTTGTGGTTGGATCTGTTTGAAGGTAGCGAAAATGACGAAGGATGATACGATGTATCTGGAGGCTTTGGGGTGGTAGGTGAGGACCAGTGGGTTTTGTCCTGGTGGCGATTGGAGGGGCGGGGATCAAGGACGGAAGAGCGGCAATTGGAGTAGATGTGGTTGAGAGCATCGTCAACCACGTCTGAGGGGATATTGTGGTCTTTGAAGAAGGAGACCATCTGAGTGTTTCGGTATTGGAATTGGTCCACCTGGGAGCAGATGCGGCGAAGGCGAAGGAATTGGGAATATGGGATAGCATTGATACAGGGGGCAGGGTGGGAGTAGGTGTAAACTAGGTTGCTGTGGGAGTCAGACCGTTTATAGTAAATGTCCGTGTAGAGTCGGTCGTCCGAGATAGAAATGGAGAGGTCTAGAAAGAGGAGCCAGCAGTCTGAGATGGTCCAGGTAAATTTGGGGTCGGGGTGGAAGGGGTTAGTAAATTGAATGAACTGTTCAACCTCCTCGTGGGAGAACGAGGTAGTGCCGATACAGTTATCGATGTAGCGGAGGAAAAGGTGGGGGGTGATGTCAGTGAAGCTGCAGAAGATGGACTGTTCCACATATCCAACGAAGAGGCAGGCATAGCTGGAGCCCATGCGGGTGCCCATGGTTACTCCTTTAGTTTGGAGGAAGTGGGAGGATTGGAAAGAGAAGTTGTTCAGAGTGAGGACCAGTTCAGTCAGTCAAAGGAAGTTGTCAGTAGAAGGGTACTGGTTGGTTCGTCGGGAAAGGAAGAAGCAGAATGCTCTGAGGCCTTCATGATGGGGGATGGAGTTGTATAGGCACTGGATGTCCATGGTGAAGATATGGCATGGGGGGCCGGGGAAGCGAAAATTATGGAGGAGATAGAGGGCTTGTAGATGGAGAGTTCTTGGACTGAGGGGGACAAGACCGTCTCAAAGTACACAGAAATGAGTTTGGTGGGGCAGGAGCAGGCTGAAACAATTTGTCAGTCGTCGCAGGCAGATTTGTGGATTTTGGGCAGGGGGTAGCGGGGCTTGTGGGACTATGAGGTTGGAGGCAGTGGATGGGAGATCGCCTGAGGTGATGAGGTTATGGATGGTCTGGGAGATGATGGTTTGGTGGTGGGAGGTGGGGTCATCGTCATGGGGGCAGCAGGAGGATGTGTCCGTGAGCTGGTGTTTAGCCTCAGAAATATAAAGATCGGTGCAGCAAACAAGCACCGTGCCTCCCTTTTATGCCAGTTTGATGCTGAGGTTGGGGTTGGAGCGGAGGGAGTGGAGGGATGCATCTTGCGAGGGTGAGAGGTTGGACTGGGTGAGAGAGGTTGACAGGTTGAGGTGGTAAATGTCACGGTGTCAGTTGGCGATGAAGAGATCGAGGGTGGGTAAGAGGCCAGGACGAGGTGCCCAGGTGGATGGGGTGTGTTGGATGCGGGAGAAGGGGTCGTCAGAGGGTGGGCGGGAGTCCTGTTTGAATAAATAGGCACGGAGGCGAAGGCGGCAGAAGTAATGCTCGATGTCTTGCCGCGTGTTGAATTTGTTAATCTGGGAGCGTAGGGGGATGAAGGTGAGGTCTCTGCTGATGACTAATCTTTCATCCTCAGAGAGGGGGAGGTCTGGAGGGATGGTGAAAATACGGCAGGGCTAGGAGCTAGGAGCTAGGACCGGGTGTGGGATTGGAGTTGGGAGTGGGGGCGGGATTAGGTGTGGGGACGGGGTTAGGCGTGGGGGCGGCGATCGGCGTGGGGACATGGTACGTTCGCTACCAAGTCCTTTTACTATTTTATACTGCAAAACTTCTCCTGATGAAAATTGCGGATTTCTTTTGAACAACTCCATGGAAGGTGCCTCCACCACTACACTATTAGGCAGAACAATCCAGTTCCCAAACTATGCTGTTTCTTTCAAAAAATAATTCGTTTTAACCGTGTCCTTTTCTACTCAGGGCTTTTTAAAGAAGAATGCATCCAGTATGGAATCAGGCCACTTGGCCCGACAAGTCGACACCAACCCTTCAAATAGTAACCAATCCAGATGCACTCCCAAACCCTTTTACTCTGCTCTGTCGAAATCCCTCATAACTTTGAACACTTATAAAATGTCTTCTTCATTTTCTCTTCTCCATAAAAAGCAGTCCGAGCTTCTTCAAACTAGCCACACAGTTGTGCAGTTGTTCATCTCTGGTAACATGTTTGTGTATCTTTTGTGCACCTTCTCAAGTCCCTTCCTGAAGCATGCAGCATGGATACTAGCTGTGATGGAAAAGCAGGTTTTTTAATAAACTTTTGTCACAATTTCCTTATTTTCCATGTGACGTTTCCTATTTAAAAAGTTTAGAATCCTAATGATATCTTCAATCCGCACAACCAAGTTCATAACCTGTGCGCATGCACACAATATGCATAAACTGCATTAAATATTAGACTGGGATCAGTTCAGGAAGCATTTATCATTGTATGAAAATATATAAGCTTGTGTATAAAATGAACAAAGAACAATCCAGAATAATTCTGAGGTGGAGTGGGCCTGATTTCAATACTGCAAGAGGGCATTTGAACAAGGACATTTGAGCACAAATTTTGGGAAATGTTCAGCTACAGTTCTACAGTGCAGCTTATCATTTCCACCAGCAGGAAATGGTGTCAAAAACAAAACTCTAATTGTCTGGATTATTTTGCAATGGATACGGATTGTTGATAACCCCAGTGCGAAATATAGACAGTTCAGTGGGGACGTGAAGAGTAAAGGAGACTGGCAACTAAAATTAAAAGGGAATCCAAAAGTCATCCTTCGTCACAAACAGTGAAAGCGTAGCAAAACAATGATTGTGGCCAATGATCATACATACCCTGTTTAAACTTCATAGAGGCAGGGACCTGGCTAAGGCATTATGAAGAGGAAGTTGATGTCAAATTCATGGTGAAAAAAATATGCAATTGATACTTAGATGAGATGAAGTTTGACAGAATTTTAGAAAGGCTAAAATAAAATAAAATTGAAGATGCTGGAAATCTGAAACAAAAATGAAACTGCTGGAGAATCTCAGCAGGTCTGGCAGCATTTGTGGCGAGAAAGCAGAATTCTGCTGCAATTTCTTCTTCAATAAGAAAGGCTGATATTTATAGAGTGTTGGTAACTGATAACAACTGAATTGGAGACAACTTCTGATATAGGGAAAAGTAATATTGAAGCTACAGTGGTAATGTCCACAACAACCTAATCCAGTTCAAATACAGGTATGGAATCAGAGACTGGAGAATCACAACATTTAAAATATTTTTGTTCAAAGTTGTCTGGATAAGTCCAACAAACAGATTCATCTTAGTGGGAGGAAAGCTTCTAATCTACTGTAATCTCAGCCTCAAGCAACGATACTAGGAGATCATATGGACTAACTTTATATGCTGACTAAAATATCTCGTGTGTAACCCGTTCACCTAAATCATGTGATGAAGGCCTATAATTCTTAAACTTCAGTTTTTTTTGAGTATTTAAACCAGTTTAGAAACATCGAAAATAGGAGCAGGAGGAGGCCATGCAATCCTTCGAGTGTGCTGTGCCATTCATCACGATCATGGCTGATTGTCCAACTCAATAGCTTTCTCCCCATAATATTCGATCCCATTTGCCACAAGTGCTATATCAAGCCCCCTCTTTAATTATAGTTGAAAATGCTTGTTTGAAGTTTCTAAATTTGTTCTTGCGTTCAATTGAAGCTGTGAGACAAACATGGAGTCCAAACTCTGTCTAAATTCTGAGGAAGTTGGCAATTTAAATTCAAAAGAAAAGAAAGTGACGGTCAAAAAGTAAGTTTGCTCCAGTGTATGACCACGTTATGCTTCATTTGCGAAACAACAAGTCGACAAAGGGTGGTCATATGTTTGATCATCAGAATTCGTTTCATGAAGATTTCAATGTTTCCGTGCTTTATGCTACTCGATAAGACATATCACACAAAAATGGCATGGACACAACTCCCAATCACAGTACATTCATGAAGAAATGGCTTCTCAATTG
The DNA here is from genome assembly GCF_020745735.1 of Hemiscyllium ocellatum. Classification (NCBI taxonomy): domain Eukaryota; kingdom Metazoa; phylum Chordata; class Chondrichthyes; order Orectolobiformes; family Hemiscylliidae; genus Hemiscyllium; species Hemiscyllium ocellatum. The sequence continues at coordinate 1,096,549 of NW_026867863.1, forward strand.
TTGACACATTTTCTCCCTTCTCCCTTGGAACAAGAAATGCTGAGTACTTAGTGGAGGACAAGCAGCAATAGAGCGTTAAATTGTTGAGTTTATCTCAGACTGAAATTTCTAGACTGTGTGAAGAAATGGTTTCACTCCTTGTGCCTGCTACTTTCTCTGTTGCCTCCTGCTGCCACCACAGTTGGCAATTTGCTTTGGCGCTCAGTGTCATTTCATGTAAAAGTATTGAGGAATTTTAAAGAAATATTCACCATCTTGTGCAGTTTGTCATTTGAAGTATGACCTTGTTTCATTAAATAATCTGCTCAGTACTTGAAATGCAGTATTGTGAGACTTCTGTAATTTTAATGCCTGACAATAAGTTAAAGACCCAGCAACCATTTTAATTTGACATTAATTTTGTGGTTATTGATCAATTGCACGTTCACAGACTGAGCACTCACGAAAAAGGTAAAAACAAGGACTGCACGTGCTGGAAACCAGATTCTAGATTAGATGGTCCTGGAAAAGCGCAGCAGTTCAGGCAGCATTCGAGGAGCAGGAAAATGGAAGTTTCAGGCAAAAGCCCTTCATCAGGAATAGAGGCAGAGTGCCTGCATGGTGGAGAGATAAATGAGAGGAGGGTGGGCCTGGGGAGAAAGTAGCATGGAGTACAATGGGTGAATGGGAGTTGGGATGGAGATGATAGGTCAGGAGGAGGGTGGGAGAAGGTAGCAAAGGGCACAATCGGTGAATAGGGCAGGGATGAAGGTGATAGGTCAGAGAGGAGGGTGGAGTAGAGAGATGGAAAGGAAGACAGGAAAGTAGGACAAGTTATGGGGACAGTGTTATGGGGAAGTTTGGAACGGTAGTGAGGTGGGGAATGGAGAAATGGGACAACTGGTGCAGTCCATATTGATGCCCTGGGTTTGAATTGTTCAGAGGCAGAAGATGAGGCATTCTCCCTCCAGGCGTTTTGTGGTGAGGGAGAGGCGGTGAAGACGCCCAGGACCTCCATGTCCACGGCTGAGTGGGAGGGGGAGTTGAAATGTTGGGCTACAGGGCGGTGTTGTTGATTGGTGTGGATCTCCCAGAGATGTTCTCTAAAGGTCTCTGCTCAGTGGTGTCCAGTCTCCCTGATGTAGAGCAGAACGCATTGGGTGCAAATGATATTGATGGATGTGCAGGTAATACTTTGACGGATGTGGTAGGCTCCTTTGGGGTCTTGGATAGAGGTGAGGGAGGAGGTGTGGGCGCAGGTTTTGCAATCCCTGCGGTGGCAAGGGAAGGTGTCAGGACAGGAGGGTGGGTTGTTGGGTTCGTGGACCTGACCAGATAATCACGGAGGGAATGTTCTTTGCAGAAGACAGAAAGGGATAGGGAGGGAAATATATCCCTGTAGTTGGGTCCGCTTGGATGGGCAGAAATGTCTGTTTCGTGTTTCTGGTCATTAGTCCTAACTCTTCTGAGACATAACAACAAACGTCTCCTGTTTCTGTACTTCCGTCATTTTGGTGAACTCATCTCAAGTAACATTTTGGAATTTGACAGGTCAAGATTGCTCTATGTTGAGCTTTATCAATTTTGACCAGTTTGCCAGCCCTTCTTGCGCTGGAATATTGGATTGGAACTGGGTTCTATCAGTCCTTTAGGGACAGGCTGCAAGGGGAATAGGTGTATAATACGGTGGAAGATGACCAGGTAAGGAAGAAGTTTCAGTGACTCTTATATTTCCACGTCCGTAGTATTTTATTGATCCCAAATTAAGGAATGGATGGCTATGCAGGTAGTCAATGTAGAGTCAATTCCCGCCAATTCTGGCAGTTTATTAGCAGCAGACGGGTCCTCCATTGTGTGGTAGACCTCCTCCTGCATTCTAGAGGCACGCTTGCTCGATGTCCCTCCTAAAGAAGTACCTCACGACTCACAACAGGGTATCCCACCTGCATACTGTAACAGTCACTTGTCCATGGTGGCGATCAATACAGGAACTGGAAATCAAAGTAGGTGAGTGAAAGAAGTCGTGAGGGCTAGAGTGTACTGAACATTTCCAGAACCAGGTTGGGACATCCAATGAGGCCATTAATGAGTCATTAAAATCCCCCAATTGGTGCATGGACAATGGGTTACTCCTAATCCGAATAAGATTATTGTGATTGCTGCTGTTTCAGTGATATCAAGCAAATAGTGAAGGTTGGGCATGTGATAAAATCATTTATATTCAGGGCTGAATGCTTGAGACTTTATTGTGAGAAATTTTATAATTCCTCTAGATGATCTTAATGATCTGATTTTTTCATACAACTGTGCTTTTCTACATAGAATTACAGAGGAGATACAGACCATTTTGCGCAATCAGTTCATGCCAGTGTTTATGTTCCACTCAAGCTGTTTCACATCTTTTTTCTTGTAAGTCGCCCATTGTAATTCTCTACTCTCATCCATTGTAAGTGCTCTCCTTGAAATACATCTAAACTATTAATTTCAACTATTCTGGCTGATCACATATTCCCCGTTCTCATCATTCTATCAGTGAAGATGTTTCCTCTGAATTCCCTTTTGGATTTCTTGAGTTACTGACTTCCATTGTCAGCCTCTAGCTATGTTCCACCCCATTGAGAAACGTTTTATCTGTACCTTTTCTTTTCAAAACCTTTCATAATTTCAGAACTGTCAGCCTTCTTTTCAAGAGAGAAGTGAACAGCACAATTCTTCCCTGATATACACAGTCAGAAATTTGTTTATCATTCTTATAAATCTTCTCCTCACTCTCTCTCGCACATTCTATAATATGTCAATTGGAGCTGCAGGCAATACTCTTAATTATAGTCAATCAAATTTTTATAGGGACTCTACTTTCAAATCTACCCCTTTAGAGATAAGGCTCAGTGCTTTGTTTGCATTTTTATACCCTTCAGAATCTGTGATGAAATGGTTAGTGACGGATGTAATTGTCTGAGATCCCATTGTTTGTCTCCCACACTTAAATACGCATTTTTGAATATGTGACCTGTACACTATTCCGACCAAGGTGTAACACCTTACGTTTATCTGTGTGGATCTTCATTTGCTAATTTTTTGACCATGCAGTAAATTAATTAATAATCTCTTGCAACGTTTGTAGTCCTCAGAGTTGACTATCTTTCAACATTCCTCTTCCAATTTGGTGTCATTGAATTGCTTTTTTTTAATAATTAGAGACAATATTTAATTTCCAGTTTTATTTTGTTTGATTTGAATTTTTGGTGAAACACTTGGAGAGGTGCAGTAATCTACATGATAACTATAGCAAATAAATGTAGAATGACAGATAAAGGAGAATTATTACAAGCACAGGACTAATTAATAGGCTCTATTAACTGCAAGGTCAAAGCAGGGAACTATTTTTTCACAAATGATATAGTGAGATTATCCGGACTGCAATTGCTGTTTTCCATTTCATGCAGAGGATGGTGTGTGTATGGAATGAACTGCCAGAGAAAGTGGTTAACGCTGGTTCAATTTCAACATTTAAAAGGCGTCTTAGTATGTATATGAATAGGAAGGGTCGAGAGGGATGTGGGCCAGGTATTGGCAAATGGGATTACATGAGGATATCTGGTCAGCATGGGAAAATGAGACCAAAGGGAATGTTTCCATGTTGTGCATCTCTATGACTCCATAACACTACTCCTTTGCTCTTAATGTACGAGTAGAATCTCTTTGGATTATCTTTAACATTATCTACCAAAGTTATCTCATTTTTTTCATTCCTGCCCTCCTCATTCCCCTTTTTAGAACGTCCGTGCACCTCGTGTACTCTTCGAGATTCACTTCATCTCATTTATCTATATCTAATATATGATTTGTCCTTATTCTTAAACAGAGCCTCAATATCTTTATTCCTCCATTGTTCCCTCCTCTTCCTAGCCTTACCTTCACTCTAACAGGAATATCATGCCTCTGAAGTCTCGTTATCTCACATCTGAAAGCCTCGCTTTTGCTGGCCTTCCCTCCAGCTGCATACAGTCTACTCCAATCAATCTTTGAAAGTTTTTGTCTTATACTGTCAAAATTTTCCCTCGTCTAATTCAGAACTTTAACTTGTATATAATGCCAACCCTTTCCATAGGTACTTTGCAACTAATCGAATTATGACCCCTTGCCCAAACTGCTCCCCTACTAACCATTCAGTCACTTGCCCTGCTTTATTTCACAAGAGGAGAACAGATTTGCTCCTTCTGCGGTAGCTTCTTTTGCATATTAATGAAAAGAATTCCTTCAACACTGAACAAATTCCTCATCACTCAAACTCTTAAGACCATGACTGTCCCGCTTTATGGTTGGAAGGTTAAAATTTACTATTATTACAACCCTAGTACTCTTAGGTACAAATTAGATCTCTCAAAATATTTATTACTTAATTTCACTCTGACTACTGGGGAGACTATTACAATTGCCTCAACATAATCATGCTCTTCTTATTTGAGTTCCACCAACATAGCTTTACTGGACCATCCCTCAGAAATACCTTCTGTCAGAACAGCACTAGTATTTCACCACAAGAAAAATTGACTCCAATCTCCTTTTAGGTCTTCCTACTTCTGCCGTACCTTTGATGGTGTCAGTTGTCTTTGAGGGGCTTTGAACATAAATTATTCAATTTACTGATGATGGTTAGTAGCTGAAAATAAAAATACTATAGGTGACTTGGTGATGGGAAATAAAAAGTAACATTGTGTGGAAGGTAAGTTATGGATATAAGTAACATTTATTTTTAGAAAAAAACGAACTCCATTTTGACTGCTAAGGTCTTGCTCACACCGTTGTACCTTCAGGCTATTTTCCATACGTTTTGATTATTTCAAATTCATATCACCTGCTGTTTTGTACTTGTCAGCCCTTTGTTAACGGGTGTTTGCCGTTTCAGAATATAGGTCGCCGTATCGTGTACGCTCTCGGAATTCAGTATTTGGAGTGCTTGCAGTTTTAACCTGTGCTTTGATCAATAAGGCAAAATTACAGAAAATATTAATAGCAATTTAAGGTAAAATGTTAGGATATTGGAAGAACAACTCAGAGGTTCAACGTTTTGCAGAGGGTTTGTGGGAAATGACATGGAGAACAGCAGATTTTCCAGTACGTCTGATCTCTGCCTTTCCTGATCGAAATCAATCTGTGATTTATAATTTTGAGGATTCTTATTCATTAATATTGGTGTGCCAGATAGATCTCAATGTCAGGGGTGTGTGACATGCCTCTGTACTTTGTGATGAACTCAGTGGAATATACAATAATAAGGGTGTAAACCCAAAGGGGTGCAGGAACACAGGGTCCTCCATGTATATCTGCACAAATCAGAGAATGAACCATGACATGTGAACAGAAAAGCAAAGAAACCTTGCTTCAAGTACTCTGTACCGAACAAACGCAAAGCAATTATGTTAAACAGAAATAAAACAGTCGCTTGTCTCACCTGGAATATTGCATCTCGTTTCAGAAGCCACATTTTGGGAAAAATGTAAAGTTATGAGATAGGATGCATGACTGATTCACAACACTGTTCCCGGGATGATGTACCTCGCCGACTCTGAGAAATTGGGACTGTTCACCTCTGCTGATAGATTCCAGACGCTGTGAATAGTTGCTATGATTGGTTCTCAGTTCTATCTTGCGTCACATAGATCCAAATAGCTGAATATTTCCAGTACTTTTGAGCTGTGCCTTGCCTGATCGACATCGACCTCTGATTTATTATTTTTGAGTGTTGCTGTTCAATAATATTCGTGTATCTGATAGATCTCAGTCTGATTTCCTTGGATTTGACAGGTGTTTGTCAAATAGATCCCAGGAATTATGCTCCATGAGTTTTATTTGTAAGACAAACTCCAGTTCTGAGAATCTGCCCTTGGATTATACATGTGTTGTGCCTGAATACCTGACTGAACGTTGACATTTTTGGCTGATGAATATTTTGTTGGGCGCTTTAGCTGGTTAATTGTGCATTACGAACTCAGACTGTCCCGACGTTGGGAGTACTTTTAGTTTAGACAGAGCAGAGTAAACTTTCAAACTCCGTTGCCTGCCTTTTATCTGCTTAGGTGGAGCGAAGCACCTCATTTTTATCATTATGTGACCCGAGGCCGTAACCCTTTGTGCATAAGAGGAAATGTTCTCGGGTCATTCTGCTTCTGGAGTGTTCCATCAGGCATATCGTGTGGAAGATGCATTTACATTAGAGGGCTGCATGGTAGCCCAGCATTAACCTCAATGACTGGATGAAACACAAGCAAACAGAACAAGTGAAAGTATTTAGCTGGAAAACGAGAGGGACGTAAGAAAATGTATTATTACTGATTAGACTTGAAGAAAGAATTAAGCAAACGAATGGTTAGTGCACATTTATTCGAGATTTATTAACCATTTCAGAAAGCAATTTATTCAAACGTTAATATTAAAGTTAACAGACGTGAATACAATGGCTGGATGCCACATTGAGATGAGATCGTGTGCACTCGGAGCTGTGAGTTTCTGTACATCCGTAACTGTCAACAGAAAAGGAATACAATAGCTCATCATAAAGGGTAGGCAACCATTCTGAATGAGGAACAAATTCAAAGAAAAAACAAATGGGTTTTAAACAACTGGGCAGCTACAATTTTTTTCAACTACAATCATCTCGACGATACCAAAGTAAAAAGGAAAATCCATGATTAATTGTTTCAGTCACACGCTGAGAAGCTGAAATGATCTCACTGTTAGAGTCAGCAACAAGACAGATTAGAGATTGGGAATTCATAGACCTTGATAAGCAGATCAGCAAAAGCAAAAGGTTCCACAACTCATTCACTTAACCTGGAAAAGAGAGATAAAGCAATGACGCAGATATTTATGATCAGGGGCATTCATATTTTTTTTAATTTAATGGTACACTTAGAGATTTTACAAAACGTATTGGGCTTCTTGGCGTGTGAAAGATGTGATTATTCTCACCTTCACCAGAGTGACAGCAGCGCTGTAGAAAATACTCAGGAAGAACAAGGTGGTGAACGTGGAAGCAGTTGTCCAGATGTTGCCATTATCATCCTCATAGTCTTCAATCCAAGTGCAATTCATTGAATCTATGAATATAAATCCGAGAGAACGCATTTAAAATGTTTATGGATCCAGTCCGATCTATCCATATCCAAGTCAGAAACTAGAGACCATTGCATCTTCATAAACAGGCAGATGTTTCTCAATTGTGACTATTTGAATTTCTTAGTGCATTATTCACTCTTGGCAAGAACTTGCAAAAAATAAATGCACATGTTCCTTCTGCGCTGTCTGTAGCAACATTTTAAATTACTTTTTCTTTTCATCTATTATTGAAGGATATTATTATTTGAGGAACGCTTATTAGGAATGAGTATTTTAATTATGTCATGATATTTTAATTATAGTTTGTGACCGCAGTTTAGTTGAAAATCGTAGCCATCATTGCATAAAAGTTCAAATGTGATTCTCATTTTTATTTATTGGTGAGAAATTGCTTGGCAGATTATGAATATACGTTGCATACACAATTACAACTTTGCTTCATATTTTTGTTTGTAGGGTCTCTATTTTAAGGAATATGTTTTTGTGCATGTATCCCTTAATTTATTTGATCTACTGCTTGATGTGTATGGTTTTCATTTAATGTTTCTGCATGTAGTTATGATTTACTCTGACTTCATTCTTACCCATGTTTGAGTCTGTGCACGAATAAACATATTCATGCTCCTTTATTGCTGGTGTGTTCATGCGTTTGTGCACGTAAGTTTTGTTCAATTCACAGTGCATAAGCATCTTTATGCAAATATGCCATTTCACTGATGCCTATGTTTATCTCATAATGTCCCTGTGATTGTTCATTATTCGTTAGTGCTATCTAAAATGTGTGTTCATGTATCAATTTCAGATTCTCGCTTCACTAGTTTATTTTCATGTTTATGCTTAATAAGTGTTAGCATATAAAATCATGTTTTGATGGATGTTTATATTTATGTGATGATGTCTGCTTGTGTGGCAATCTATCCTAAATCATATCCTGATAAGCTTGTTTGTGTTATTGTGTGTGGATGCTTGCTGATGCTTGTGCCATTATCCTTGTTTAATAAATGCCCCACTTTTTGTTGATCTGTGCACTTGCGTGTCTGCATGTGAGACTCTGAATTTGTGTGTGCATGTGACCGCGTATACGTGCTGATCAACGTGGCGTAAATATAAAAAAAAAGCTGCCTCTGTCATCATATGTTTGTGATAATGAAAAATAGGAAAATAATGAAATTTACGTTTTCTCTGTGCACTTACGTGCCTGTGTGTGTCGACATGCAGGAGGGCATTTTTGGTATGTTATATCTGTGTTCATGCATGTATGCCTGAATGCGTTGTGCTAGGAAAAAGTGAGGACTGCAGATGCTGGACATCAGAGCTGAAAAAATGTGTTGCTGGAAAAGCTCAGCAGGTCAGGCAGCATCCAAGGAGCAGGATAATCGACGTTTCGGGCATAAGCCCTTCTTCAGGAATGCACTGTGCTGCATGAATGCATATGAATTTGTGTCCATTTATGTGTTACCGTGTGTCTATGTTTTTCATGGTTATGTATAAGTACCCCTGTTTATTTCTGTATGAGCTTTTCTTTCGGTGTATGTGAGTTTTTGGAAAAGCTCAGATGAATGTTTAAGTACCATTTGCATGTGTGGTTCTGTGCATGTACGCGTATGTGATGTCTTATCTATATGCACATCTGATTGGATGTGCATAACTGTTTATGTTTATGTGAGAGTCTGTATAAATGTCTTTACGTGTGTAATTGTGAGCATCTCTCTGTATCTGTGTGTGCTTCTGCTCTTATACCAAACTGCAATTTTTATTATTCTAAGTTGATGGTTCTAATTTTAACTGATTGCCCACGATAACATAACATCGACCTTGTTTTGTAGGAAACGTGAATTTTGTAAGAATGGCCAATCGGGGAATCAGGAACACCAAGATCAAAACTTGTGTTCTCCCCTTGATGTAGAATGGACATTGTCAGATTCCATCACAGTGGGATTTAGGATGGATGAGGTACTTGGCGGAATCGTGCAATGAGTGAGCTTTACTCAGTCTCTCACCCAGGGTGTATCGGAGCAGGGAACATAACTGCACAAGACACGCTTCCCAGACCTGTTAAAGATCCAATTTAACTTTGTGGAGTTTGTGCATTGTCCGCGCATCTGCGTGGGTTTCTTTTGGGTGCCCCAGTTTCCTCCCACGGTCCAAAGATGTGCACGTTATGTGAATTAGCCATGCTAAATTGCCCGTAGTATTGATTTCATTAGTCAGGGGTAAATGAAGGGGAATGGTTCTGGGTGCGTTGCTCTTCGGAAGGTCAGTGTGGACTTGTTGGGCCGAAGGGCCTGTTTCCACACTGAAGGGAATCTCATCTCATTTAAACTGCACAGATGGAATAGAGGTAAGAATGAGAATCAATTCATTCAGCAGTTGTATATTTAGCTCACAACTGGACGAAAAAAAAATGCTTTATTACTTTTGTTGAATTATTGAATCAACGTTGAGATTTTTATTGACATGAATTAACAGTGTCCATCAGTGCAAGTGAAATGTTTACAAAACTTGTTTTACCACTCGACTTATCGACTGTTCTGTTGATGATCTTCAATGGAATCGCTTCATGTCCCACCACACAGGAGTAAGAAGTACCGCTGGCCCACTCCTCCGCAGTAATGGATAACAGGCTGTAGATGAAGAAGGAGGTGTTGTTGCTCTCCACCATCTCCTCGGTGTTCTTGTAGTTACTGGGATTCACCGACTTGTCATTGTTTGTCAACTTGACGAAGATCTCTCGGGGGAAGAAACTCCTCACTAAACAGGTGAGGGAGAGAAACCTCTGAACGGAGGTTTCTTCTGTTGGTGGCAGGAGCACAGACACTGATGGCTCCAGTGCATTAATCACTGCAAAATATTTGAGACAAATATAAATCAACTATAAAAACCAAAATCAATATCACGATTTCACTAAATATTAAAATATGCCATTCTTAATTTGGGATTTATTCACATTCATTTTCTAATAGGAGCAGAGTGGTAGACATTATGTTCAATAAAAGATGTAAAAAGTTTAATTTGAAAGTCGTGTCCATGTTTCCAGCCCACAACAAGGACATTCTGTCCATGTGTCATCGCTGATGGTGACGTAACAACCTCGGTTCCTTCCCACCTTATCTGATTTAATCGGAATAGAATAGCCTTTGGTCTGTCTCTTTCTTAATCAGATACTTAGCTTTTCTGCTATCAAGTGCATGATTTATGCTCCCAACAGTGTTTGCTCATTACCAATCAAAGCTTACCATTGATGTGCCTGGATCTCAATTACACACGGAATTCTTTGTGCTTTAATCCCACCGCTCAACTTTCTTCTTGTGGATGGAGTCTCTCAACGGAGTTGGTAGATTCTGATGGTACACCACATATTCAAAAGTAATGCCACTCAGCCAGGCTTCAGTCGAAATTTCTAATTTGCTAATCGCACTGCCAGGATTCTGTCCAGACTGGTCAGCAATTTCTAATTTCAGAGGCTTCTTTTCTTGTATCCTGGTGACGTTGACTCCAGAAGGAAGATTGGACACAAGGCAGCTTAAAGTCACCGTCGCCTCCAGCAAGATCTGTTCTACTGGTGGCGGGAGGATTTTAACTGTGTAATCGTGGCGCACAGTATCTCCTATGAAACAGCAATCAAAGTCAATGTAAAATGCCTCTTCAGATTCAGTACACCCACTCTTCAGGTTATGTCGTCACAAGGTGAAGTAACCACCTTCGAAATGGCAACTTCTAACTCTTGCTGAAACGATACTTACTATTGTTCATATATTTTGATCTGTGAAAGAATTCGTGATTACCTATAACGTAATCTGTGTAATAATTCCTAAAGAACACTGGCTTTGTAAAAAGTGAAACCTGAGAAAAAAGTAAAATCATCGAAGATACCATAATGTAATTCCCGGAGTTATCTTTCTTTCAGAGTTGGTCTCTTACTTAACACCATCTATTGATACTTGGGACAAGAGTAATCTGTATGTAATGAGTTCATTTCTATGTCCATGAACGTTACGTGCAAATGCTGCTGGTCACACTAATTGCCAAATCAGTTATCGAATTTCGGACAAATTGTGTTTCAACATAATTATTCTCTTTGTCTTCATGCATTTGCAGAGGTTTTAAAGTGTTACTGGAACGGTGAATGGCCATGGAAATTCTGATCATTATATTTAACGTGATTGAAAATACTTGGCAATATTGGTGTGAGACAATTCTCTAATTTATGTCATTATTCCTTGTGGGTTGAATTTGGAGTTAACCTGAAAACAAGGCACTGAGTACAGCACCAGACATCGTGAAGAACACCCATCCCCTCAAGTCTTTCCTTCCATTCAAAGAGTTAATGACAGGTCTGTAGATTCACTTTAATTACCAGGCTGCATTTTTTACTTTATTCATTGAAAAAAAAACAAGCAGAAACTTCTTAAATTAATCTACAAACTCGATGGAAATTTGCACTAGTTTTATTCAGATTTATATTCATTATGTAAACATTTCCATGCCAAATCAGACTGAATCAGCCTGGCTCTAATTCCTAGTTCATTCATCCCTATTGAGCGTTCCCACCAGAATTTATTTTCCTGCCTCATTCGCTAATTACAGAGAACATCTGTAAGAAGTTCAGTGAGATTGCGTTTATCCTAGTTAATCAAATGTGAAACCCACTTGTTCTGTGGTCACATCCCATAAATGAAGTCGAATAGCTTAGTACCAGATATAAAATAAAAGTCTGTGTCGTACAATGAACAAGGCAATACGTCATTCTTGAGCATGGAATGAAGTATTGGACGTTTTCATTTGTTTGCAAGTAAGGTTTACTGCATATTTTTACCATGTCACTTTGAGACCACAAAATATAAGATAGATGATCACAATGAGACTATTCGGTCAATCAAGTCTTCTCCACCATTCAATTATGGCTGATATGTTTCTCAACCCCATTCTCCCGCCTTCTCCCCGTACTAAGCAAGAGCTGATCCATCTCTGTTTCAAGGCTGACAATGGCCTGCGCTCCACAGCACTCTGCAGCAATTCGCTCCATAGATTAATCACCCTCTGGAAGAGGAAATTCCTCCCCATCTTAGTATCAAATGGTGCTCCCTTCGACTTTGAGACTGTGCCCGTGGACCCTACTATCGCCTACTGGTCAAAACATCTACTACACGTTCACTCTAACTTGGACTGTCAGGTTTCAATCAGATGCCTCTCAGACACCCCTGACCACAAATTATCCTTTTGGCCGCTACCAGGCAAGGGCTCGGCACTCTGAATGCCTCTCCCAGCATGGTCAGCCAAAAAACTATTTAACAAAGTTCACTGTCTACTCGTCTTCAACAAAGAGGAAACATGCTTTTCTGATGAGCTAAAATAATGAATTATGAGCAATGCTAATGCGACACTCAAACAGAAATACGAGGCACATGACACTTTGGGAAATGAGAAGCTGTACAGATTTGTTTACTAAGCCTGATAAAACTGTGTGTTTGATTCATAGGCGAGTTCAAAATGATTTGTAACCCTCTTAGTATGTGCCTCTTACCCTGGAATGCGGTGATATTTTTACTTTGAGTGTTCTCTCCATGAGTGACCTGGAAGGTATAGACTGCGCTGTCGAACCATTCACTATAACGGATCATCAGGCGACTCGTCACCGAAAAGTTCCCGCTCGCCTCACACACAGGAGACGTGAAGAAGCCAGAATCCAAAGGTAGGCCATCTTTCAACCAAATCACTGAGGTTGACTTTGGATAGAAATCGAATATTAACAGACGTGAGTGGCATACTTGTTGCTTGTGATTTCTTCATTGGGACTCACAGTCAGGAGAAGAGTTGGAGGGAAAACATCTGGACCTTAAGGAAATATATATGAATAAATTATCTGACGAATTTAATAACAAATGCAGTCAGCTCTTATATATTATTGAAAGTTTGTGCGAAGATTTGTAGCTCGGGTGCTCGTTGTTGTGGTTCTGTTCGCGGAGCTGGAAGTTTTTGTTGCAAACGTTTCGTCCCCTGGCTAGGAGACATCATCAGTGCTCTGGAGCCTCCTGTGAAGCGCTTCTTTGATGTTTCTTCCGGTATTTATAGTGGTCTGTCCTTGCCGCTTCCGGGTGTCAGTTTCAGCTGTCCGCTGTAGTGGTTGGTATATTGGATCCAGGTCGATGTGTTTGTTGATGGAGTTTGTGGATGAATGCCATGCCTCTAGGAATTCCCTGGCTGTTCTCTGTCTGGCTTGCCCTATGATAGTAGTATTTTCCCAGTCGAATTCTTGTCGCTTGTTGTCTGAGTGTGTGGCTACTAGGGACTGCTGGTCGTGTCGTTTTTTGGCTAGCTGATGTTCATGTATGCGGATTGTTAGCTATCTTCCTGTTTGTCCTATATAGTGATTTGTGCAGTCCTTGCATGGTATTTTGTAAACTACATTAGTTTTGCTCATGTTGGGTATCGGGTCCTTTGTTCTAGTAAGTTGCTGTCTGAGCATGGCTGTTGATTTGTGTGCCGTTATGAGTCCTAAGGGTCGCAGTAGTCTGGCTGTCAGATATGAAACACTCCTGATGTATGCTCGTGTGGCTAGTCCTTTTGGTTGTGACATGTCCTCGTTTCGTGGTCTATCTCTTAGGCATCTTGATAAATTTGCGCGGGTATCCGTTTTTGGCGAATACCTTTTATAGGTGTTCCTCTTCCTCTTTTCGCAGTTCTGGTGTACTGCAGTGTGTTGTGGCTCTTTTGAATAGTGTCCTGATGCAGCTTCGTTTGTGTGTGATGGGGTGGTTACTTTCATAGTTTAGGACTTGGTCTGTGTGTGGTGTTTTCCTGTGTACCCTTGTGGTGAATTCTCCGTTCAGTGTTCTCTGTATTAACACGTCCACGAATGGGAGTTGGCTATCCTTTTCTTCTTCTCTCGTGAATCGGATTCCTGTGAGTGTGGCGTTGATGATCCGGTGTATTTTTTCTATTTCTGTGTTTTTGATGATTACAAAAGTGTCATCGACATATCTGACCCAGAGTTTGGGTTGAATTTGTGGTAGGGTTGTTTGTTCTAACCTTTGAATAACTGCCTTTGCTATGAGTTCCGAGATTGGTGATCCCATGGGTGTTCCGTTGATTTGTTCGTATATCTGATTGTTGACTGTGAAGTGTGTAGTGAGGCGCAACTTTATCAACAGATGCCTAAGAGATAGACCACGGAACGAGGACATGCCACAATAAAAAGGACTAGCCACACTACCATACATCAGAAGCGTTTCATATCTGACAGCCAGACTACTGCGACCCTTAGGACTCATAACGGCACACAAACCAACAGCCACGCTCAGACAACAACTTACTAGAACAAAGGACCCGATACCCAACATGAGCAAAACTAATGTAGTTTACAAAATACCATGCAAGGACTGCACAAAACACTATATAGGACAAACATGAAGACAGCTAACAACCCGCATCCATGAACATCAGCTAGCCACAAAACGACACGACCAGCTATCCCTAGTAGCCACACACTCAGACAACAAGCAACATGAATTCTACTGGGAAAACACTACTATCATAGGGCAAGCCAGACAGAGAACAGCCAGGGAATTCCTAGAGGCATGGCATTCATCCATAAACTCCATCAACAAACACATCGACCTGGACCCAATATACCAACCACTACAGCGGACAGCTGAAACTGACACCCGGAAGCGGCAAGGACAGACCACTATAAATACCGGAAGAAACATCAAAGAAGCGCTTCACAGGAGGCTCCAGAGCACTGATGATGTCTCCTAGCCAGGGGACGAAACGTTCGCAACAAAAACTTCCAGCTCCGCAAACAGATCTTATATATTATACTAACCCCGATATTACCAGAATCATAATTTGCAGAGTGTTAGAGAAGCTGAGATCCACACAGAAAGATCAGCAGGACAATGTGATGGGCTAAAATTAGAGGACTCTGCAAGGGAATCTAAGAGGCATAGAAATGATAGGCTGGTCAAATCAGAAGTGACGTAAAAACTTTTGATGGTATTCGTTATAATGAAAGAGTTTGATGAACAAGGCGGATGAATTAATGGCTTAAACGAGGAAATTATGCGATTGCTCTCATGGTGACATGTTGAGAGAGGGGCAGAAGTGACTATTCAATATTCCACAATTTAGTGCCTTCAGGCGAGACAGGGAATGATGGGAAAAATGGGGGAGTGGGTGAGTGGTCGAAAATGTCCGTTCTGTAGTAATTCTGACAAGAGTATTTTAGACTGGAAAGAGAAACGAAGGCAAATAAACAGTACTTCCAAACCAGAATACAGCAAACATAACCACTGGCAGAGCACGATAGACCTTACTGTTTTGTCCAAATGGCTGAGAAGTGCAGATACATGGGCAAATGTCAGAGCAACGTAAATTATCTTAAACGTAAATTAAATGAGAAAACAGGATTTTGTCTTCCTCAGCGTAGGCTTGGATATTCATTTTGCCAAAAATTTAGAGGGAACAGAATTTTGAAAATGCCCCCAGGAGAATATTTTCGCAAAGTTAGTGTTTAATACAGAACATTTTAATCCAGAATTTGCAAGAGAGGGGTGAACCTGGACTTTACTTTAGAGATTGAAATCGATCGAGTAGGTAAAAATCAATGGTGGAGCTCTTTGCAGATGGTGATCTTCAATCTGTTGGATTCCAGATTGTTCTGGAAAAGGATAGAAATGGGTCCAAAGTTCTGAAAGGGGAAGGACAATGGTAATAAGATAAGGTAATGGTTTGACCAGAGTGGACTGGAATCTGAAACTTCCTGGTAAATCTAAATCAGAGCATTGTGGCACATTTAAAATAAAAGAAATAGGAAAAGCGCAGGGAGAACATTTCCCATGAATCCACAGCGTGGGACCAAGAATGCAGCGAGCCTGGAACGTAAAAGGACATAGCGGGTGAGATGAACAGAAACAAGGGAGACTTCCGTTCTATACTGAAATCTCAAAACAATAGAAATTAGAATGAAGGACAGAATGTGCAAATGGGTATTTGCAAGAAAAAAAATGTATTAGGAGAGGAAAAGGGACCATGAGAAAATAATAACAGTCAAAATAAAGAAAACTATTTTAATAAGTTATGGGTTCATTCATAAAAGAATAATTTGGGGAACAGTAATACCCATTAGATGATATTATTGGCATGAGCCAGAGGATTACGTTGCAGTCGAAACAAATGTGCTGTGTCAGTTTTCAACAGTAAGAGAAACAATGTGGGGATAGAAATCATGGAGGAGTGTTGTAATGTACTTTCAAAAGTTCGGTCAGACGATGTGATGTTCTTTGTTGTCTTGCTGGATGAAACGTGCTTATATTTCCAGGGCAGATGAAATATATAACAAGCTGTTGAGTGATGCAAAGGATGCAATAGTTGTGTCGCTGACAATGGTTTAGAATTACTGTCTGACATGTGAGTGCAGATCAGTCAACGTTGCATTGTTATGCAGGAGGAAGGAAGGGATAAACAATGAAAATGCAGATCTTTCAAGCTAGTCTCAGTGGTAGGGAAACTATTGGAACTATTGAGGAGCAGAATTTGTCTTCATTTGCAAGATCAATCAACAACTTCCAGCATGGTTTTATTGAGAGAAAATCATATCTTAACAATTTGGTGGTAGTTTTCAGACAGATAAATCAATGACCAAATGACAGCAATAATCAGAGCCAATAGGATCAGAGTTAAATTTCCAAATTGGATCGAGAATTGGCTGAGTGGTCGGGAGCAGAGGATAATGGTCATAAGGTGTCTGCGTGACTGTAAATCTATGTCTCATGATGTTCTGCAGGGATCAGTGCTGATTTCCTTGCTGTTTCTCTTATATACCAATGATTGAGAATGGAATGTAGGAAGGTTAATCAGCAACTTCGGAGATGAAAGGAAAATTGTCATGTTGGTAAGTCATGAGCATGATAGTTTTAGAGCGCAGGACGTCATACAAGGATTGATTATATGTGAAGAGAAGTTGCAAATGGAAATCACTCTAGATAAGAGTAAAGTATTGCACTGCGGCAGAAGAAACTGCGAGGTATTACGTTTTGAATGGTGGAAACCTGGAAATAGCTGAGGGCCATTGGTGTTCGCACCCACTGATCCCCTATATTAATGCGTCATATGGATAAAGAGGCGAGGAAGTTCGGGAGGATATTTGTTCATTTTAGGTGAGACATTGACAATGAAGAGTAGGGAGATGATGCTGGAACTTAATAACACATTGATTAGGCCATACTGAAGTGCTGTGTGCATGCTATCGACAGAATTTGATTACGCTGAAAGCAGCATTAATGAGCTTTGCAAGGATTTTGCCTGGGTTGAAGTATTTTATTTATGAAAAGATTAGACAGACGGGGGATATCCTTGCAGCAGAGGAGAATTAAGGAGAAGATGATTGCGATGTCTATACCTCAAATAATTCCAGGCAGGCTGAACTGGACAAAAACAATCCCCTTGAGGGAGAGATCAATGCCTCAGGGGCACAGGGTGAAGGCAAGGCCAGGAGTTTTAGGATGGATCTCAAGTCAAAACAATCTCAAACAGAGGGTGATGTGAGTCTGGAGCTCAGTGCTGACAAGTTATGTAGAGATTGAGCCCCTCATAATATGTATGAAATATTTAGATCCATACTTGCAAAGGCATGTCACACAAGGCAACGGATCAAGTGCTGGCACATGAAACTGGCACAGTTAGGTGGCTGTTATTTTTAGGTGTGGATTGGATGGACCAACGGGCCTTTTCCTGTGCTGTATAAAATGCTTCTGTGAGAATGGTTATCAATAATGCCTCATTCATGTTAATCACAGATGTTCTGTTGATCTCAGTTCCCACAACACTTACCTGGACATGGCATTTCTTTGCTCTTGTGTGACCCGTTGTGTTGAACCTCACAGTAGATTTTGGTGGGGCAATCTACTGCTGACCCGGGCAGGGTTAACTGGCTGCTCTGGGTATAGGTTCCACTCTTGTTTCTTACTGATCGGTAAGTCTTCAATCCAGTCGTGATTAACTCCCCACCTTTCTTCCAGGTTACCTTGGTTACATCAGGGTAATAGTCCATTGCCAAACAACCAAAGATCGGAGAACCGGTGTTGTGGTCCTCACAGGAGGAGACCAGGCCATAAAGCGTGGGGGGAGACGGTGTCTCTACGATAGAAAGATCAATTGAGCACATTAGTTTCTGTTAATTTGTCCATATCAGTTACTCAAATGCATCTTCATTTGTAAACGTTTTCCAGCATCCTCCTGCTGAAGTCCACAGTATAACTGGAGTTTATTTTTACTTCTTAACAGATGTTGATCATGATCTATATGTTTCCTCTTCATAAACATGCCCTCTATCTTTACCATTACCATATAATTTAGGAAGAAGAACATGCTGATCCCACCCCAGTAACTGTTTTAAAATCTTACCAACTGACACTTTCACTGGGTTGCAAGTGAAGAGCAGAGAGGTTTTACAAAATACAAACCAAGGAAATGCGCATTCATCAAAATTCTACAGTGTGTGCAAACAGGCCATTTGGCCCAACATATCCACACCAACACTCTGAAAAGTAACCATCCAGGCTCATTGCTCTACCCTAATACTCTACATTTAACTCTGACTAATGGACCTAACATGCCAATCCCTGAACACAGAATGCTGAAACTGCGGACCTCACTTTCTCCCTGAACACAGCATGGCTAATTTACCCAGCTTGCACATCTATAGACCTTTCGAACAAACCCACACAGCCACAGAGAGAATGTGAAAACTCCACACAGACAGTCACCCGAGGATGGAATAGAACCCGAGTCCCAAGTGCTTTGTTGTAGCAATGCTAACCACGGAAACAGTGTGCCACCCGACTAGGTACCGTGCTGCATGAAATCAGAAACGAAATCAGATATTGCTGGAAAAACCCAACAGCTGGCAGTATTTCTAGAAAGAAATCAGAGTGAACAGTTCAGGTCCAGTGACTCTTTCTCATTTATCAAGGCAGAATGTTCTCTCAGGAAAGATGGTCACTGCAGCAGCAGCATGGGCAGGAGCTGAGCACTGGGACTTGGAGGAAGTCTATCATAGCTGGACTCATGTCAATTGTCTGAAAGTTGAAACTTCTAATTTAAAATTATCTGAATTCTGGAGGACTCTGAAAAATGGAAGAGCATTAGGGTTCAAAGGCTTTGAAGGGTTACAACTAACTGAGTTGACTATTTACGTAAATATGATTTGAAAAATTAACAAGTACTCTTTAACTTTAATACATTTCAAACTGACACGCAGTTCACCACCAAAACCATCATGTCTCAGACTGAGCCCTGCTCTCCCTCGCTGTCTAGACCTAAATTTCCACTCACATTGCCAAATCCTTCCGGTTACTCACCCATTCATCCCCGGAATACACCACCCCTATCACAAGAAACACATCCAAGACAATCCATATCGGTCATGTCGATGAGCAGAGAGACCTCGGTGTCCATGTGTATAGAGCCAGTCAGGTTGATAGGATTGCTAAGAAGGCATACATTGAGTTGGCTTTCATTAGTAGAGGGACTGTGTTTCAAAAGCATGATGTTGCCTCCTGTGGCGGGAAGGTTTTATGAGGAAAGCATGAGGTTCTTGAGGCTGTTTTTGTTTGAGTGGAGAAGTTTGAGAGGTAACTTAATTGAGAGATATACGATAATCAGAGGGTTAGATAGGGTAAGCAGAGAGAGTATTTTTCCTTGGATGATGATGGCTAGCAGGAGGGGACATAGCCCTAAATTGAAGGCTGATAGGTAGAGGACAGGTGTCAGAAGTAGTTTCTTTAATCAGAGAGTAGTAAGGGTGTGGACGGCACTGTCTCAACAATAGTATATGTGTGAAATTTGAGGACATGTGAAATGTCATTGGATGAACATATGGGTGAAAATGAAATAGTGGAGGATAAAAGGTTTCAGATTGGTTTCACAGGTTGGCATGAAATAGACGCTTGAAGGGACTGTACTGCAGTCTAATGTTCCATGTTCTACATTCTAGATTGATACATAATGTCAATCCCAGAGGTTTATATAATTATGAGGGGCATGGATAGGATAAATAGACAAAGTCTTTTCCTTTGTTTCAGGGAATCCAGAACAAGAGTGCATAGGTTTAACGTGAGAGGGCTAAGATGTAAAAGAGACCTAAGGGGGGATTTTTTCATGGAAAGAGTGATCCATGAATGGAATTAGCTGCCAGAGGAATTTGTGGAGGCAGTTACAATTTCAACATTTAAGAGAAATTTTAATGGGTGTATGAATAGGAAGGGTTTGGAGGAATATGGGTCGGGTGCTGGCAGGTGGGACTAGATTGGGTTGGGATATCTGGTCGGCATGGTTTGGTGGCGTGAAGGGTCTGTTGCCATGCTGTACATCTATATGACCCTGTAATTCCACTGCTGCCACCCTGCGTCTGTCCATGTTGAATTTGGCCCTGACTGGACATGGCACCCTCATTTTTACAACCTCTGTCAGAACCCCACTACCCAGGCATGACCTCAGCCCTTGGTCACTGATCTCTCATCTTATCCAAGTCAACGTGTGCACACTGCATCCTAGCTCCTTTCGCATTTGTCCTTTACCTCATTCCATTTCTCCAGACTCTGAGCTTTGCATTTTGACATCAAGTCCACCTGCCACTGCATTACAGTGACCTTCTGCTCTCGAAAGAGCCTGGCATCCTGCACATCTCTCCAATCAGCAGCGTGGCACTCTGCTGATCTCTCCGCTAACAAGCTTGGCAAAGATAGACCTCCTGTATTTCAACTCAAACGGTCCCTCATTTACCAAGCACAATTTGACGAAACTGTGGGCAGCACGGTGGCATAGTGGTTAGCACTGCTGCCTCGCAGCGTCAGAGACCCGGGGTCAATTCCCACCTCAGGCGACTCTGTGTGGTGTTTGCACATTCTGCCCGTGTTTGCGTGGGTTTCTTCCGGTTTCCTCCCCCAATCCAATAATATGCAGATAGGTGAATTGGCAATGCTAAATTTTCCGTACTGGTAAATGGCCAGCCAAAGCCTACTAACTCAAACAATCTCATACTCCCAATCTATCCCCTCACTTGCTTACCAACGTTGAGCAAACTGCACAATGAAGCCATAGAGTCATAAAGCCACATAGCACAGAACATTTCCTTTGTTATGCTTTCCTTTATTGGTCAGAGTACAGTTTGTCCATGCTGACCAGAGTTTTCAAATTAAACTAATTCCATTTGTCTGCTATTAGCACACATCCATCAGAACCTATCCAATTCCTATACCTGTGCAAATGTCTTGTAAGTGTTGTACCTGTCTCTGCATTTACCACTTCCTCCGGCATTTCATTCCAATGTCTGGTACAGTTACAGAAAGAAGATTCAACTCCTGCACTCAATGCTCTGACCAATGAAGGAGCATGTGCCAAACCTTCAACACACTGTCTACTTGAGGCAATGTTTTCAAGAATTTATGTATCTGAACCCCCTGGTCCCTGTATTCAACATTACTACCCAGTGAGAGTATAAAGGAAGTAGGAGTATACTTAAGAGGGATATCAGGAGTGCAAAAAGGGGACATGAGACAGCTTTGGCAAATAGAATTAAGGAGAATCAGAAGAGTTTTTAAAATTACATTACGGACAAAAAAGTAACGAGGGAGAGAATAGGGCCCCTCAATGATCAACATGGTGGCTTTTGTGTTGAGCCGCAGAAAATGGCGAGAGTATTTTGCGTCAATATTTACTGTAAAAAAGGATATTGAAGATAAAGACATAGGGAAATGCATAGTGACATCTTGTAAAATGTCCATGTTATTAAAGACATTGCTAGATATCTTGAAACGGGTAAAGATGGATAAATCCACATGACCTGATCAGGTGTAGCTTAAAACTCTGTGGGAATCTAGAGAAGTGATTGTGGGACCCTTGATGAGATATTTGTATCAACGATAGTTACAGGTGAAGAGCCGGATGACTGGAGGTTGGCTATCGTGTTGCCACTGTTTATGGAGGAAATGCCATAGAACTATAGACCAGTGAGTCTGACGTAGGTTGTGGGTAAGTTGCTGGAGGGAATCCTGAGGGACAGGCTGTACCTGGATTTGGAAAAGCAAGGACTGATTAGGGATAGTCAACATGATGTTGTGTATGGGAAAGCCTGCCTCACAAACTTGACTGAGTTTTTTGAGGAATTACCAAAAAGGATTTATGAGGGCAGAGTGGTAGATGTGATCTATATGGACTTCAGGCAGGCGTTTGACAAGGTTCCCCATGTGATACTGATTAACAAGGTTAGCTCTCACGGAATACAGGGAGAACTCAGCATTTGGATACAGAACTTGCTCAAAGGTAGAAGATAGAGGGTCTTGGTGGAGAGTTGTTTTTCAGACTTGAGGCCAGTTCCCAGTTGAGTGCCACAAGGATCGGTACTGGGGCCTCTACTTCTTGTCATTTACATAATTGGTTTGGATGCCAGCATAAGGGGTACAGTTAGTAAGTTTGTTGATGACACCAAATTGGAGGTGTAGAGGACAACGGAGAGGGTTATCTCATTAAACAACAGGTCGTTGACCAGATAGGCCAATGAGTTGAGAAGTGGCAGATGGAGTTTAATTCAGATAAATGCGAGGTGCTGCATTTTATGAAAGCAAATCTTAGCAGAAATTCTACACTTAATGGTCAGGTCCGAGGGAGTGTAGCTGAACATAGAGAACTTGGAGTGCACATTAATACCTCCTTGAAAGTCTAGTCGCAGGTAGATTGAATCGTGAAGAAGGCGTTTGTTATGCTTTCCTTTATTGGTCAGAGTATTGAATGCAGGAGTTGGGAGGACATGTTGTGGCTGTATAGGACATTGTTTTGGCCACTGTCGGAACATTGTGTGCAATTCTGGTCTCCTTATTATCGAAAAGATGATGTGGAACTTGAAAGGGTTCAGAAAAGATTTAACAAGCATGTTGCCAGGATTGGTGGATGTGAGCTAGAGGGTGAAGCTGGACAGGCTGGGGCTGTTTTCCCTGGAACTTCAGAGACTTAGTGCTTGAACTTATACAGGTTTAGAAAATCCTGAGGGACATGGTTAGAGTAAATAGGCAAAGTTTATTTTCTCCTGGGTTCGGGGAGTCCAGAACTAGAGGGAATAGGTTTAGGGTGAGGGGGAAAGACACAAAAAGACATAAGGGACAACTTTTTCACACAGAAGGTAGTACGTGTATGGAATGAGATGCCAGAGCAAGTGGTGGAGACTGGTACAATTGCAACATTTAAGAGGCATTTGGATGGCTATATGAATAGGAAGTGTTTGGAGGGATATGGGCCATGTGCTGGCAGGTGGGACTAGATTGGGGTGGGATGTCTGGTCGGCATGGACGAGTTGGAACAAAGAGTCTATTTCCTTGCTCTACATCTCTATGACTATATGACGCTGTAAGAATCGATGCTTCTGAACTCCCAGGTCTCTCTGTTGGACAACACGATCCAGTGCCCTACAATTATCTCTGCAAGTTGTGACCTGCTTTATCTTCTTTAAAGGTCGTTTTCATTTAATCTATACTCCAATTGCAACTCTTCAGCCCATTTGCCCAATTGCCCAATTGATCACGATCTCTTTTAGATAACGTTCATTGCCAATTATAGCACCAATTTTGGTTTCATGTGCAAATTTACAAACCATGCCCCATTCGTCGTTCTCATGACTTTCAACCGATATTGTACCCTGTTTGTCTTTTTTTCCACATACTCGTAGTATATCTTCAGAATTGAAGGAATCTATCTCCTTCTTGAAATCACTTAATGTTTTAACCTCAAGCAATTTAGTGGCGGAGAATTCCAATGGTTCACCATTCGTTCATTGAACAGTAAAGAATCGGGCTCAATTTTATCGGCTGTTGGAAAGACTGGTGAGCAGCAGGATTTATGATGATCCCATGAATACAATAGCATTCTAAAGTGACCGAGGTGCCTAATTCAGCTTCTAATTTGTATTCTAACATGTCCCTGGCAACATGTTTCAAAATTGTGATCTTTGAGGATAAGGGCGTGCATGCATGAAAATGCTTCATCTGAATGATTACCTCCAAATTAGACTCCACCTTGACTTGCAACTATTTCCCTGCCGTTTTACTTTTCCTCAATCACAGCCATGGGACTCACTTTCTAACAGTGCTGTGAATGCTAATACCACACGAGCTTCAGCAATTCAAGTATGCTGAGGACAACTGGTTTTTCAATGCGATATAAAAGTTTGATACTTCCACACCTGTCCGCCGGAAGAATTGAAAAGTATTTGAGGCACTTGCGTGCCCACACAAGATGACATGTTGAATGGTTTAATTCTGTGTGGTTTGACTGCGTTTTCACTCAACTAACAGAGCTATTTCGTAATCATATAATGGAAATGAGGATTCCCTCATTTTTAGCACGGCAATCACACATTATGCTTTCCTGGAATAAAGAAGTACCATTAGTGGAATACGAGACTGGGATGTTACAGCCTCATTGTGTCCCTTTAAATACTCACAGAAATACCTTTCAAAAACGGTGTCTTCCTTTGTTATGGGCAGTCGAACCATTAAATTTGGGATAGACTTTGCTTGCAAAACAACGGTAGTAAAGAGTTTTAGCCAAAGAGAGGCGTCTGCAGTTAGTGCGCAGATGCACCATGATATAAGTAAGTGGTGGATCAGCTCGAGGGCTTAGTGCTGTCCTCCTCCCCATCCCTATCATGTGTCAGTCGTTAGGTTAGCACTGGCGGTGAACAATTTGTATTAAAATATTTTAGCAAATTAATTGTTTCACACATTCTTTAAAAAGTAATTCTGTTGATTACAGGTATTTGGAATGGGAGCACTGACATTCACTACTTGACTGATCAAAATAACTCTCACCCAAATACAGCAGGCACTGCACTCTGGAGTGTGCTGTTACTTCATGATGCTTTCTTGTAAAACATGATTCTCTGATAATAAATATCTCTGAACATTCTCAATTTGTTTAAGTGCATTTTCTCTCTGAAGAACTTGTTTAATCGAACAGAACATTTTTAGAAATGAATCAAAAAACTTGGAATACTAGAAAACTAAAATAAAGACAGAAATTTCTGAAGAAACTCAGCAGGTCTGGCAGCTCCTGTGGAGAGAAAGCGAGGTTAACGTTTCACGTCGAGAGACACCCCTCACCCCGCTACCCCATCCCCTCCCGCTTCAGGAAATTGTTTTCATGCTATTGGCACAAGAACTCACACCTGTTGAGTTAGACAGCGGTTACGTTTGCTTGACTGCAGTGAGAAAAGCATTCTTAGCAGAGGTAGTGGATGAGCCGAGATAACAATTGAAGACCACTTGAAAAGCTATCACCATATGATGCAAGTGTTGGAATCAGCGGAACCCCCATTGTACTGAACAATCATATTCAGCCACAGCACCAGTTTAATATAAAGTAAAACAACCTAGGCATAATCTCATCAATTATGCTTCAAAACAATACATTCTGGATTAGTTATACGTGATATTATTTGAACAGCAGTTATAAAGCTGGGAATTATTAAAGGACTTACTCGATTAACCCCAGCTAGATGTGCTCAAAATCTTGTGAACAAATATTGATCTCGAAAAAGCTGCTAAACGCCAAAGTTTTGTTTAATATCTAAGAGATACAAGTCAGGACAGAGATGAAATAGATTTCACCTGCCTCTGTGAGTGGAACTCCAACAAACACACTAACAACTCAATCTGCTTTTTTGCCCAGAATTAACCGGATAAGAGTTGGTATTTTATACTTCTCAACCAGGCTGTAAGTGAACACAGGCCGCTTGCCATGGAGTCAGGCACACTACAATAATATCACAGCAGACCTGAACACAATGAGCTTCACACTATCTCAGAGAAGACAGCCCACCTGTTTGACAGTACATACACGATGTTAAGTATTGATACTTTCCAACAACAAGGGATTGTTCCAGAAAGTTTGTACACGAAAGTAACATTGCAACAATTATCAAAGAATACTTTGACAGCAGCTCCGAATTGTCCAAATTCTCTGAGGAATAAAAAGTGGGATTACATTACCATCAATTCACTGACACTGGATTTTAACCTAGAACTCCCTTCCCTAGAACCCCTATGAATGTTGCTGCCCCACGTGGTCTACTTAGTTTGATATAGATGAAAATGTTTTGAAATGCATTATGACCGTTGCCAGTGATATTAAACGCTAATAGGTTTTCAAATAGTAAGATGCAAAATAATTTTTGATTCTACATTGTGCTACATGTCCATGACCAACTGAGGCACAAAAGGAAATAATCAGCATGTTTCCCTCTTCATCGCTCAATCAAGTATCCCTTATTGCCAAGAACCAATATCAAAACATTTGGAATCTGCCTGCCTTTTGTTACTGTGGTATTCGTTCTGATTGGAATAACTTAGCCACGGCACTCAGTTCTGAGGCACCCAATCAAATATTGCAGTTCTGGCAGATAAAAGTCGATTTGAAGAGCAAGATAAAATTGAACTATCGAAAATTCAGGTACCCAAACCAGACAATTTACAAATGGTCAGGACCCGTTGACAAGTTAGTCGGAGATAACACTGAAACGAAATGTACAACAATCTGTATGTTAGCAGATATATCTGCTCAATTCCTCACATCCAATGTATTCACTGCAATTGAACATTCATCAGAGGAACTAACCAAAGGATTAATGCAAACGAGAACGTGTTCACAATGAACATAGATAATCACTGAGTCAATAAACTTAATAAGTCGTTGTAATTAGCAATGGTGAGATATGTCAACAATTAATGCAAAGCTCCGGAGGAAATGGATAATACTCCAAATAGTTTTTACATATCTGAAAGCATTTCTTGAACTGTGGAGATTTTACATGAACTGCATGACGTTAGTCCTGCATTACAGTGTGGAAATGCATGTCTGTTGAAGAAATTAGGGCAAATTCATTTTCTTGTTAGCAGCTTTTCATGTACGAAAATGTTTTTTTTTTAAAAAAGTGTGAATTGAAAACATGCTTCTCTCTGGAGTTGCCCGCTTTAACTGAGTGGCTAAGTAAATGTGGGCAGAGCGGTGGATTTGTGTTGCGCACTGCTGCCTCACAGATCCAGGTACCGGGGTTCGGTTTCAGCCTCGGGTGACTGTCTCTGTGGAGTTTACACAGTTTCTACTTTGGCTGCGTGGGAATCCTCCCACAATTCAAGGATGTGCCCGTCAGGTGAACTGGTCGTGCTATATTGTCCATGGTGTTAGGTGCATTACTCAAGGGTAAATATAGGGTAGGGGAATGGGTCTGGGTGGGTTGCTCTTCACAGGATCGGTGTGGCCTTGTAGGGTCAAATGGCCCAATATATACTATAGGAAATCAAATCTAAATAATCATCATACTTAACTAACGTGAGCAGTCTCCTTCAGATTGCTACATTGCAATAATCGGTCAAGTATATTGATTAAAAAAAAATACTCTATTTTCAGCGTTTGAATAAACAATGTGCCCTGTTATCCTCTAGTTCAAACAATGTACTCTGTTATCCTCTAGTTCATGTCTTCTGCAAATTTATGAACTCCGCATATGTCTAAATACATCGATGGGAAATAAATTCTCTGCTTTTGCAGCAAGTACTTCCATTGTTTTAGAGTACATTTCCAACATATTGGAAACAGGCCATTTGGCCTAACAATTCCACACCGATCGCCCGAGCAATATGGAGCCCACGAAAACCCATTTACCCAACCCATATTTACCCCACCGAATGCACCCTAAATATGCACATTCCTGAACACTATGTGCAAAGCAACACTGCCAATTCACCTAACCTGCCCATTTTCAGGCTGTGGAAGGAAACCGGAACACCTGGAGAAAGCCGACGCAGACACGGGGCGAATGTGCAAAGTCCGTACAGATAGTTACCCGAGGGTAAAATCGAACCTGGGATCCCGGCGATGTGAAGCATCAATGCTAACCACTGAGCCATGATGCTGCCCTCCGAGTTCATAAGTGGATTATTTCAATTAATTCGAAATTTGGCCTTGGTCACCAATTCACTATAGTAGTTGTTTCCAAAAGAATGACTCTTCAGTTGATATTGTGCTGTAAAATGTAACTATTTATTTAAAAAGTAGGGATTGGGGATACCTAAAGCACTGTGCAGATTAAATTACTCAGGTTTCATTTTTCACAGCAAACCCAGTTTAATCAGGGCTAGAACAATTAATTGACTCAGGACTCAGATTACTTGTGAAACCGATCAAAGCAGTGAAATTGATCTGTTGTTCATCGAATTGAGCAGAATTTCCAAATTGTCTTTGCCAATCATATTTTCCAGCCAGAAAACTTGTGTGTAATATACAGCAGAATGGAAAGGCATTTCTTGATCAATTATAACCACAGTTAAGGATTTTGTTTGCAAAGGTAACAACTTCTGGAATATTATACTTTTGAAATTCAATTTATATTTCTCTATGACTTGTTAAACTGTTTAAAGATAGACATTGTGGTTTAACTATGTAGTTGAGTTCTGAACGTGGATTGTAAAGAGTGGATTAGGTTAATCTTTAATTATTACTTCTCGTTAAGACTCGCGCCTGAAGGTATCTGTTTTCCCTTCATTTCCAAAACCCTGCGACTTACCTTTCACGTAACGTCAAGCTTTGTGAAGTTTCATTTGGCATGCTGATTGCATTGAATGAGAAAGAGGAAACTGGAGCGGTTCACTGACAGAAATCATGTGAACAGTGCAATAACAATGTAGAATACTCAACATAGCAAAGATCAACAAATGACAACACGATGTGTTTGCAGCAGAGCTAGCACTGCAAACAGTTTCAACAGAACCAAGAACATGATGTAACCTCACAAGAAAACCCGAACTGAAGTCTAACAGAACTGCTCAGAATCAAGTAAATTAATGATTAAATTGAACAAATAGTAACAAGTCATAACATCAGTTTTGTTTGTGAGGGGACGTAACATTTAAAGCTGTAACTTTTCCGGCAAAGGTTAGATTTATTTCCCAACTGTACACCCTTGATGATCATGACAATCTAGTGCAGCATTTTTAGGCATATAATGATTAATCTCTTTAAGGACAAAACAAAATTTCTCTAATGGAAAAATATTAAGACAATATAAAAAATATAATATTGTAGTAAGTTAGTTTCAATTTTGTGAACTGAGCAATTCTGCAGTTGCAGAATTTAGTCCCAAATTTTATTTTGAATGAACCGACTGAAAACAAAATTCGGTTAATTTACAATTAGAAATGCGATTTTTAAAAAAAATCACCACTGTATTAAAAAGTCAAGTTTTTCATTCCTCGCGCTTCTTTATTTCTGCCTTAAGTTGGTTTTCAGACAGTTACAAACAGATGCAAATTTTTCAATCAAGCTGAGTTAAAAATGGCATACAAATTTAACAAATGCCGAAACGATTCAGGAAAACCAAAGAACTTCACAAAGATTTTCAATTAAAAGTAATCCAGAGAGACCATCTTATCGCCAGAAAGAAAACACCAATTACAGAAAGCATGAAAACACAGATCAATTGCACAAACTGAATAAGAATCCAATCAACTCAATTCAACAGATTCGAGGAAAATAAAACCAGAATCCAATCAATTGAAAACAACAGACTTAAATGAAACATAATCAGAATCTCACCAATTCAATTCAACAGAACCAAATAAAACAATTTCAAAATTCAATCAACACACTTCAGCAAAACTAAGTAAGAGCACAGTCAGAATCCAATCAACTCATTTCAACCGAATCAACTGAAACAAATTTAAAATCCGAACAACTCAATTCAACAGAATCAAGTCAA
Source organism: Hemiscyllium ocellatum (assembly GCF_020745735.1). Classification (NCBI taxonomy): domain Eukaryota; kingdom Metazoa; phylum Chordata; class Chondrichthyes; order Orectolobiformes; family Hemiscylliidae; genus Hemiscyllium; species Hemiscyllium ocellatum. Next base: position 1,126,448 of record NW_026867863.1, read on the forward strand.
ACGATCTTAGAATCTCAATCAACAGAATGAAACATAGCCCTGCAAAAAATTATGACAGTTTCTAACCTGCTTGTCATCAACAAAATTAGCAAAATAAAGGTGAAAATATAATCATGGTAAGAACATAATGTGTACAGGAAATATATTCAAGAAATGGATAATGATATTTTAGCATTTTTAATCATGTTTGGTAATATTTTGAACATCTTCAACTTCTTAGCATTTGTTGTCGATAAGAAAACCGATAGTCCCAGTGTCACTGTCGTTAAACATTATTTATACCTGACTGATTAAGAGACATTAAGTAACCCAGCCACACTGAAAGCCCATCGGATCGAAACAAAGAGACACTCAGAGTAACTGACTCCGTCACAACCATTATAACCACTTGCTGAGCCTTAACTGAAGTCTATAATCAGCCTGAACAAAAATTATTCCGAACCAAACCAAACTCAAGACAGAATATGAGTTTCATTTAATACAGAAATTAATCACATGAATGGAAAGTTTTTAAAAAATCACAGTTAAGGTTAAAATTCTCACCTGAAGTCACTGTCACCATGGTCCCTTGGCCCCAGTCATCAAGATAGGCACAGTGTTACATTGTCTGCACTGGGCCACATAATAACTAGCTCTGCATAAAACAATCCAAAAATCTCCCATTACATTTTCGGAACCACTGGCAATATTAAGTCACAATGAAGCTACATCACATGCGCTAGTGAATTCTGATCATTCTTAATAAATTTTTATGTTGTTTTATATTTCACAGAGTAACACTTGAGCTGATTCTCAAAATAACCAATTGGTGTATCAATAATTATCACCACTTTTACAAATTAAACATGCACAGAAGCCCAGAGAACTAATACTGCACTGCAAGTTAAGACGGTTTGTAGAAATAATCACTGACGTGTTGCAAACAATAGGGTCTGAAAGGTTTTTGTATCGATCATAATTGCAGTGAATATCCACCTACCCACTGCTCTTGCGCAGTAATAGATGGCCGTGTCTTAGATCTTCAGGTTTCCCATGTTCAACACAAAAATGTTGTCTGAAGTCTCTTTGGACGCAGTAAATCGGCCCAATATCGCTGGTGCATAGTTTTTGTCGACTGAAGTATAGTAGTACAGCAGCCATTCCAGGCCCTTGCCAGGAACTTGTCGGACCCAGTGCATGTAGCTGCTGCCAAGATTGAACCCGCTGGTTTTACAGGTCAGTCTCAGGCTACCAGCAGGAGGGCCAGTCTCTGCCTCTGGCTGAGTCAAAACAACCTCTGACTGGACACCTTTGAAAAGAAAACAAATTAAATTGCAACATTAACGCTGATGAAATGATGGCTGAGTCTTTGACATTCCTGAGGTAGACTAACATTGAGACAGTATCAAAGAAAGACTTGAACAAAAAACACTCACATGATAAGAAAATCAGTAACAAACTGAGAAAAATTGTCGATACAATCATTCTGATAAATTGTGAGAAAATATTCTGTCAAGATCTTTCTAAACAAAGCCGATCCAGGCGTGTTGAATTACGGTCCAGTGCCCAGGATTTATGTGGCCATCAGAAGGGGCAGGCTGACAGCTTCCGACTCTTGGTTTCCAGTTGGAGTCTGAGACCGGATCCTGGTATCAGCTTGCACAGCCCGAAAAGATGGGTTCATGTATTTACATGAGATTACGCTTGAACTTGGAGATATACACATCTTAGGATATTTGTTTTGCTGAATAGCTTCTTTGGAAGTGTTTTTTTTAAATGGTGGAAGTAAATTTGAGTAGCTTCAGGTCTGTTTCAAATGCTAGTTGCAAGTACTTTGTTTTAAAAAATACAAAACGAATTAAATTGGAATTTAACTCCCTGTATTTCTAAATTCTTTCACAATCAGATAAAACTAAAATCAAAGTTCAAAGATATTAACAGCTAATAAAACAATTGAGCATTTTTTTTTCTGGACACTGCAATTCTCTGTCGCACTTCAAAATAACATGTAATTCATACTAGACATTGCAAAAATCAATTTAGGCAACTGAATATATAGCGTGTTCAAAGTGACTATATTTAGAATATTCAATTGCAATTTAATTCTACATTCAACCACAAGCAGATAAAACTAAATAGAACTTCACTAATATTATTAGCCATCAAATTTAGTGGCGTTATTTTTACTGTCCCTCAAAGTCTCTCTGATGTTACGAAATAATACATCATTTCCAATCTGCGTTTCTGAAATCAATCTAGGCAACCTAATATAGATCATGTCTGAAGAGATTATATTCAGAATGTGATTGTATGTCACTAAACAGTTTGGTTCCTGAGATTAGAAGCAGAATGTCTCTCCTTGCATCTTCTTTTTTGAATTGCTTCGACCCTAAGATGCATCATAAAGGAAAGCTGTTTGCCTGAGAAACAAAAAGTGAGTTGGCACTGATATACAACACCCAGGTAACCTTTTAAAAGAACATCTAATGAACTAGAACAAGCCAGTCCATTAGTTAAAGCAAAATCCTCAAAATCTAAACCATTGCAGGTAACTGTCTGGGTACATCAGGAGTGTTTTGTTATATTAGTGCGTATTTCAATAATAATTACCACGAATGTTGGTCATAAACAGTACATTTCTCTGCTCACTGATAGGGACAGTTAACTCGTAACAATCAGCAAACATTCGGCGTTACATTACACCTGTATTAACCAAGTATAAAAGGGCCCATTTCGTTTTAATGAGGTGCATGAATCAGAGAATCGTGCATTAAGTGATGTGAGTTTGAACCAATTCGTATTTGTCAATTTATTTTGAAATAAAAATAACAAATGTTACTGCAACGTGGGATTTTGGTCAATTAATTTCATATTCAGAAGCTTTAAATATACTGAATAAATGGGCTGAACTAACCAGAACGTAATTGCATTCAATTTCCTGTTTTCTCATAATCATACGGTGAATGCTGTATTCAGTGACTTTCCTTTCAAAAGAAGAAATGCAAAGTGGAATGTGTCCATTGTGAGAAAATGGGAAAATATAGTTTGGTAGGATCTTATTTTGGTTGCTTCATTTCGTCTTTTGATGCAATACTTGGCAGCAAATAACCTAACTGCCGAAAAGGTCCTTGAGTTCCCAGTTTCATTTACTGGAGTTTCTGCAGTGGATCAAAGATATTTTGACTCATTGTTGCCGAGGTGGTGGAAAGCCAATTGCAAACTATCTCCACAGAATCAATTCTGCACAGCAACAAAGCTGGTGAACATTTTATTTTTAAGTTATGTGTCTTGGAGAACTCGTCCCTCCTCTCATTGAAACAAGAATTCGCGAAGTCTCAGACACAATATAAACGTCAACAGTTCATTCTAGGATCATGACAACACTGTTCAATATTGAGAAAAAAAGATAAATAGTCGCAGAGTCATGGAGTGATTAAGCATGGAAACAGAAACTTTGGTCCAGCCAGTCCATGCCAGTATTATCCCAAACTAAACTGATCCCACCTGTGTGTACTTGGCCCATATCCTTCCAAATGTTTGATATTCATTTACTTATCCAAATGTCGTCTGAAAGTTTTAACAGTGCCCGCCACAAACCATTCTCTGTGAAAAAGCTGTCTCCGTTATATATTTTACATTGTTTCTCCTCTCATAATAAAAATATGTCACCTACTGTTGAAATCCACCAACAGAGTGAAAATACAGTGGGCGGCATGGTGGCTCGGTGGTTATCACTGCTGACTCACAGTGCCAGAGACCCGGGTTCAATTCCCGATTCAGGTGACTGACTGTGTGGAGTTTGCACATTCTCCCCGTGTCTGCTTGGGTTTCCTCTGGGTGCTCCAGTTTCCTCCCACAGTCCAAAAATGTGCAGGTTAGGTGAATTGGCCACGCTAACTTGTCCTTCGTGTTAGGTGTACGGGAATGGGTCTGGGTGGGTGTGTGTCGGTGTGGGCTTGTTGGGCCGAAGGACCTGTTTCCACACTGTACGTAATGTAATATGCCAATATCTTAGTCAAAACTTGAAGACAATCCCAGCTCCAAACATTTACAAAATATCATTTGGATCATCCTTGTGCCCAAAAAAGATCTCACCTTTAATCAATGGTTTCTAAAAGTTGCTTGTGTATCTGTCGTAAAGGACGTTTTCCTAAACTTCTGAAGTGCAAATTGTTCACATCCATCGGATTAAAGTAACATTTCGTGAATTACCCCACACACAAAAAAAATCAAGCAAATTTGTTAAAACGAGTTGCTCTGAGGAAGTGTACGATGGATTCATTTATCAAACTAAATCATTTCCAATATTGTGAGGCCTCGTCTATCTTCTGTACAATGGTCTAAATTGTAAGTTGTGGATCTGACTGCAGATGAAACTGATTTGTGTAGAAGTATGGTTTGAGTCTTTCACATTGTTAATATTTATTGCTGACTTTATTTGATTGGAGGGACGTTGTACCAGGCATCGTTTGGCACCATCATATACACCATTAATTTCCACATCGCTGGTGTCATGTACAGTTTATTGATATGTGATGCTTTGAAACGAAAGCTTTGAAAATTTCCGGTATGAATCATGTCAAGAAGAGCTATTCGCCATTCCACTCATGGCTTTATAGACTTACATGTAGTCACTCCCAACCCCGAACTCTCAACCTCCAGTGAAAAATGTTCAAGTCTATCTGGATTTCCAACATTGATTCTGTTCCCGCACATTCCGTTGTTAAAGATCCTCCTGCCGCCCCAGGTCCACAGACAGCGTCCCTTGATACGAGTTCAAAGAAGTGAAAGGAAGTTGTCCCACTATATTGTTTAATTTTATTTGGCTTCAAAAATAAATATTCATGTTATTGCTGATTTATTGGAGAATGCAATGTGCCAGTATTTGCTGAAATACATGCAGCACCATCCTGAACCTGATTTGCAGGTTCACCTGCTGCTCACATACGCAAGTGGGCATCAGGGAACAGTGAACATTGCCCATCCCCACAACAACCCACCGACACACACAACCTCCCCTGTACTTTGCACTTTGTGAATTGCATATTTTTAATAATCAATTAATCGGAAGTGGTTTTTAAAACTTATTTACTTCATGTTGCTGATCTTGGCAAGATAAACGTATGTTGCTGTCAGCTTTTCTGGAGAGCATGTCTGCATTTTTCACATGTCATTTCCATTGATTCATGTTGCTGATCTTGGCTAAACAAACGTACGTTGCTATCACCATTTCGGGGGAAAATGTCTGCATTTTTCTCCTTTAAGTCAAGAATACTCAAAACGTCTTGAGAAACATCTACCCCTTCTTTTTCCCCATAAGCCAGGATTTACAACATTGGAAATCATATCTATGATGAAAGTGGATTAGACCCTACGCAATGTTCCCAAATATTTACTTGAAGTGCGATCACCAACAGGTTTGTGGACAACATACTTTAAAGTGGGTGTCAGCTGGAAAGGTCTGTTTTCAGGTGGCACAGGTGCGATGGGCGAAGCGGTCTCTCATTGTCGTGAAAGATTTCTACAACTCTAAATTCATCTTGCCTACTTTGTCTAATTCAGAGGCTCTAATTCAAATGATTCATTCCGGAAACATTCCAAGCCTTCGTTTTAATGATGTCACATGTCTATAAATTCCACCTGACACTCCAGCTCGCGATGTGGAAAATAATGGTCTAATTAATGGTGCCAGATGATGCCTAAGACAACATTCCTTTATTCAACTAAAGTCAGCAATATTAATTAACAAATCGAAAAGCACAAACTGTGCTTTTACCCAGTTTCACCTGCAGTCAGACCCAAAATTCAAACCATTAAAGCTCTCACAGCACTCATCCATTCAACACTGAAACGGTTGTTCAAAGATATTTTGCATATGTGTGTGTGCATGAGTGTGCCTGTTCATTATAAGCTACTCAACATTACAAAATCAGAAAGACAAGAGTAGGGGTTCAAGCCCCTTTACACTGCTACATCAAATGATTTCCATGATTGTACAGTCGATGTATGTGCTGGGTAAATCTCCCTCCATATTGCACTGTCCAATGCATCATATCAAATACATTTTGGTTTATAGTAGAACTGCATCCAGGATTCCCTGAAAAAAATCCTCCCAGAGCAGGCACAACACAGAATCGATACAGAATAAATCGCCTTGTAGAATATTAAACATTCCATGAGATATGCAGAAAAGGTTAAATATAGGCTAAATATGCATTACGCTGAGCCATTAAACATTCCTCAGCCAAGAATTATACTGGTGAGATAAAATGATAACACTAACACAGTAAAGTTTTGCAGCCTCAACCATTTACAGGTCACTCAATACTCAGACAGATTTTCGAGAACATCTTGCCCTACTGATTCAAATCACTGTGAAGAAAAGGATGAATTTGGCTGAGAGGATATGTTGATGAGGTGTTGACTTCATGTTATTGAGGAAAACCTTGACTGACTGTGGAGAGGCAAAACAAGACATCAGCTTTAAAGACAAAAGGGGGCAAGGCAGGAGGGGAAGAGAGAAAGAGAGAGACTGAAACATTGGTTGTGCCAATATATCTCTTAATTTTTTTTGACTAAACATGACAATTGATACCTCTGTCATTTAAGAATCATACATCCTATGTATCAAAACGGTCCAACATAAATTACTATTGGAATGCATTCAGTTATTTGCATTTTTTGCCAATAATCGTGCTTTGTGTTTGTGGGGAAATACAAATTGGGGTTTTGTTGTTCTGTAATCTATTCTGAGAGTTCTATTTCTGTGTTAAGTTACAGAAATGCTTAATTGGTTTCATGGAAGTGTTGATGACAGCAAAGCCAGATGAACGAAATAATTTACTGGTAAGTTTTAATTCGAAACAAGTTTATTTAAGAATGTTGACAGTTTGCAGAAAGGAATACAAATTAATGAACATTAATTGTAAGAGATGCTATTTATTTCAGGAAATTAAACACAATTTAACACTTTTATTTAGATTAAGAATTCCGTTCTGAAAGTTCTGCAATTAAACGTCTCTGTCCAACTACTCTGAATGTCCCATTGATTTATATTGTAGTCCGTTTAGACAGGAAAATATCAAAAGGTGCAACACAGCTCAAAGTGCATTTTAGAATATTCATGTAAAATATTTGAAGTGACATCAGGAACTGCCGCAACAACTACATTTAATTGATGTAGTTGTTGCGAGATATCATCAAGCATTATTGATATAGTTGTTGCTAGGTTTCATCACGCATATATTTTCTTATATTCTTTCCTAAAATGTTGACATTGCTGGCAAGGTCAGCAATGAGTCCCTATCCCCGAACGCCCATTGTATAGCTTGTGAAGGCCACTTCAGAACGCAATGAATTACTTCCCGATTGCTCCGGAATCTCATGTCGGCCAGATCAGGTAAAGGCGATAGACGACTTTCCTAATTCATTAGTGAACCAGCTGATTTTGTATTTTTTCCATTGACTTTGATAACATTGCCACCATTCGGCTTTTTTTCTGATTCCATGATTTCTTTGAATTCGAATTTCACCCTGGGAAAACGATGGTATTCCAAACCCTGTCCATTCAGCATCAAAATTGAGTTCGGGAAAACTGGTCTCGTGATATCACCACTGTGTTCCTAATTTTGGAAATGCAGGAGGCATGCACGGAAAGCGGTCACAAACAGAAATGCAATAATACGGACACTTTGTATAATGAACCAATATTGAACTGGAATACTGGCAAGAGTTATATTTCTGTTTACAGCAACGTCACAGGAGACCATTCATCCAATCATTTATCTTAAAATCTCTATCGGACTGTCTGAGCAGCCTGACTCCCTTGCTACATAATTCCCACATTTGTATTCTGCTTCTCTTTCAGATTTCCATACTCCACCACAAATTCCACTTTTTGACTTCTTGTTTGAAATATGAAAATGTCAGTCACATATCTCAAGAAGGTGGTCATCAGCTACTTTTTTGAAAGCCTACCATCTTGCTTGGGTAATTATGGTTGATCTTTCTGAAGAAGATTTATTACAACTGATTGACTTCTTATTCGAGAGTGTCGTGCTGGAAAAGTACAGCAGATCAGGCACAATCCGACGAGCAGAAGAATTGATGTTTCGGGCATAATCCCTTAATTAGGATACCTAATGCTGCCTAATCTGCTGTGCTTTTCCAGCATTGCACTCTCGACTTTGAGCTCCAACATATGCAGTCCTCACTTTATGCTAATGGATTTCTGAGTCAGATTTGGCACAGGAAAGGAACCGTCATCTTATTGTTGGACTGGTAGGCCAGGCCAAGTCGACAGGGCAGACGTTCCCCTCTGAAGGACAATACTGGAACATGTAATGTGCATCAAAACTGTGGTAAGTCTGTGATTATCGTTCATTACACCAGCAGTTTCATTTCAAATCCTTTCATTAATTAAAGTTGCCATGCTAGAGGTTGAAATCTTGATTCTGGAACTTTACTCCAAGCTTTTTGATTGTTTATTAAGTACTCGTAATGCCCCCTCAAACACTTAATCGAGCTATCATGTTTGCGACGAATAGTTATTTTATTGACTCATGGGATGTGGTGGTTGTTATTAGCCGTTTGTCGGTATCCTTCAGAAGATAGCATTAAGTTGCGTTTCTGAAATACCATGTTCAACGTGCCCTGAGGAAGGGAATGCCAGATTTTGACCCAGCTACAGTAAAGGATAGATGATATATTTCCATGTCAAGATGCAGAGTGGTTTAGAGAGGAGCTTACAGTTCTGTTATTCCCATGTATCTCCTGCTCTTGTTTTTCGAGTTGCAATTGGGAGTAGGAAGTTACTCTCTAAGGAAGTGGCCAAATGACTGCAGTGTAGTTTTTTAGATAATGCATATGGCAGGAACTGAACATCAGATCTGGGGCAATGGACGCTTGTGAACATGCTGCTGATCAAGTGGGATGCTTTGTCCTGGACATTGCCAAGCTTCTTGACAGCAGTTAAACATGCTCCTATCCAATAAAAGGTAGAGCTGTGCTATTACAGTCCTGACTTCTGTCTTTTCTACAGTCAATTCTTTATGCGAGTCAGGAGGGTGAGTTACTCGCTGCAGTAATCCTAGCCTCTGGCCTGCTCTTACAACCAATGTATTTATATGAAGTTTCCAATTCAATTTCTAATCAACAAAAAAACCCAGGATGTTGATGGTGAGAGATTCAATAATGGTAACAATATCATGGGGTTTTAGTTAGATTGTCTCTGATGGTCGCTGATTATTGTCTGGCAGTTTTGTGGTGTGAATGCTACTTGCCAATTGTCAGCACAAGTATGGATATTGTACAGATCTTCTGGCATTTGACTGTGGACTAATTCCGTGTGCGAGGAGTCAAAAAAAGTGCACTTTTCATTTCTAACCATCTGATGGAGGAAATGTCATTGATGAATTAGCTGAAGATGGATGGCCCGAGGACACTTTCTTGAAGAACTCTGACAGAGATTTGCTTCGGCTGAATTGAGTGACCTTCAGCAACCAGAACCATCGTCCAATGTCTGTCCAGGCAGCGGGGAGTTTGTCACTTAATATCCATTGATTCCAGTTTTGCCAGGGCTCCATAATACCTTACTCTGTCAAATTTGACTTGATTATCAAAGGCTGTCACTCTCCCATCATTTCTGGAATTCAGTTCTTTCTCCATGTTTGCATCAAGTCTGTAATTCAGACAAGAGCTGAGTTGGCCTTTCTAATCCACATTGAGCATCACCGAGCAGATTATTGCTGGGCCATTGTTGCTTGATAGCATCGTTGATAGCACCTTCCTACACCTAACTCAAGATTGGGCTTGGACTGATGGGGCAGTAATTCGTCAGGATGGTTTGTCCTATTTTCAGTGCACAGGACATGCCTGACCTATTTTCCATGTTGTCGAGTCGATTCCAGTGTAGTAGCTGTACTGGGACTGCTTGGCTAGCAGAAGTCAACAGTATTATTGTAATAATTTTGTCAGGCTCCATAGCATTTGCAGTAACGAGAGTCCCAACAATGTCTTGAAATCACATGGAGGGAAGCAATTTCCCTGAAGACAGGTATCTGTAATATTGGTGGTCATTGGAAGATGCCAAGATGGATAATACAATTGGCACTTCATGCTAAAGATTGTTGTGAATGCTGCAGCCTTACATTTTGCACTGATATGTTATGCTATCTATCACAGAGCATGGGAATATCTGTGGAACCTATTCCTCGAATGAGTTGTTTAATTAAAAACCATAATTCACGACCTGATGTGGCAGCACTGCGGTCTGAGACCCGAGTTTCCTGAATTAATAGTCAAACCACAATACCTGGAAACTATCGTCCACACCTAACTCACCACATGATGTGGCTATGCACAACAAGAGATCGCTTACCTTTTGTGTTTTGTAGGTTCCAACTGTGCATCGTATATTTGCTTAAATTGTTAGTCTCGAAAATGCTTTATTTCACAGACCTCAGGATATAATATTACGTTTTCAATTCATTCTTCTGTCGGAAAGGCAAGTCATCGATGTCATACTGTATTCCAAGGATTTCCTCCTCCTCAATTGCAAAACTAAACGTTTTTCACCTTATCTTTGATCTTACTCATCAAAATTGCTACATTCTTGACGAGATCATTAATATACACTGCAAACAGCAAAGAATCCAACACAAAGTCTTATAACAAGCCACTGGACAAGATATGTCTTCATAAAGATTACCGTCGACCATTACCCTCGACCTTCTGCCACCAACTAAACCTTCGATGCATTTGCCAAACTGCAAAAGATCCCATGAACTCTTTACTTTACTGAAGATACAAGCTCTTGTCAAAAACCTCATTGAAGTCAAGAAGCATTTCATTCATTTTTGACACTCGTTGACAAATCTCATTACCTCTTCGGAAAGCAGAATCAACCATGTCCGATATGATATCACTTCCACCAAAGACATGCTGAATTTTAATGTTTAAAACTTGCAATTCCAACTGTTAATGAATGCTGTCTCTTAGATTTATTTATTAACTTCCCTCATGCTTTCTACTTTTAAACATAGATTTATGAGCGAAACTACATATTGTCGTTTACCTCCTTTGGCCCAATGGTAACTCTTCGTATCTCTCAGATAGGTAATTTATTATGACTTAAATAATCTTTTGACGCTTCGTTTTTATTCTGGAAAAAGGGAATCGAATTGAATGTAATTTTGAGGCCAACAGCCGTTTGTTCTTGATACTGTCTGTGTGTTCACCCACAGAGGCAAGATGACTGTTTGTGCTGATAATACAGAATGTAGCGCCTGGTGTATCATTCTCAGCTGACACACAACTTCCTGTTTGTATGTGCCAGCAGCTAGCAAACATCTCACTTCTCATCAGAAAATAAACTCAGGGGACACAATCTGGCGGAAACATCTGCCAATGTGGCCTATATCAGGGCACAAAGTGTAAAATGTGCATTGAAACGACCTTTCAATCGCTGTTTTGTGGTCCGATACCAGGACGTCATTGGACGAGTCTCCCGACTATGTAACAAACCCATTCGAATCACCACCGTCTGGAACATATCGACTGCACCTATTCCTGTCTTTGAGGAACTTCTTGTTACTCTCACTTCAGATTTAATGTTCCCAGTTTTAGATTCTGTTTTCTGTATCTATCACCTCCCCAGCTGAATACATTCTGTTTGATCTATTAATAGATTTTCATCAATTAAGCAAACAATTTCGTAGAGACAGGTATGTCGGTGTGTCCGATTAACAGAATCCATATATGGAGAGATCACCTCGTCTTGTCTAACGCTGACCGACATTGAATTGAAATAAAGCACAGCACTGTATAGCTTCAAACTTTGCAAATCATAGTTGAAAGGGCTAATTCTAACGGCTAAGTATTTTCTCGATTATTTCAGAAACTATGATTGAAAATGCCTAGTTTTAACAGAGTTTCAAATATTCTTAAAATTTGAAGTCACTGACATTTCCCACAGTGAGCTTTGTGGTATTTAACGTTCTGGTCAAAATTTGCTTCAAGCGGAAGTCTAAAACATTGTTTTTTCTGAGTTACCAGCCATTGTCCTTGCAGTTCCATAAAAAGTGCGAGCTATTGATAAGCCCCAGAATGAACAGAATGACAAGGCCTTGTACACATGCAAACACCATGACACAGGCCTTGAAGCTCACCAGTTTTTCCTGTTACACTAACGCAAGCAGTACCCTGCCTCTCACACTCTCATTCACTTGGCTGAACAGCTCAACTGTCAACTACTTTTACTTCCAATCTTCTCATTACCTCCAACCTAAAGGAGTAGACATGGGCACCCGGATGGGCCCAAGCTATGCCTGCCTCTTCGTCGGATATGTGAAACAGTCAATCTTCCACAGCTACACCGGTACCATTGCCCACCTTTACCTCCGCTACATTGATGACTGTATCAGCGCCATTTCATCTCGGAGTTTGAACAGTGCATCAACTTCACTAAAACATTCCACCCTGACCTCAACTTCACAGGGACCATCTGGGACACTCCCTCCCATTCCTAGACCACTCCATCTCCATCACGAATTAACGACTAAACATTTACTACAAGCCCACTGACTCCCACAGCTACTTGGACGACATCTCCTCCCACCCTACCTTCTGTAAAAAAAATCCCTTCTTCTCAATTCCCTTGCCTCCACCGCATCTGCTCCCAGGAGGACCAATTCCACCATAGAACGTACTAGATAACCTCATTTTTCAAAGACTACAATTTCCCCTCCCACCTGGTCGACAATGCCCTGGAAACCCGCACCCCCTCCAATCGCAGCAGGGAGCCCTCTTGGTCGTCACCTTCACCGCAATGACCTTGCATATATCATATCATCCTCCACCACTTCCACCACCTGCAAGCAGACCCCATTACTTGGGGTATATTTCCCTCCCTACCACTATCTGCATTCTGCAGACAGCATTCCCTCCACGACTCCCTCGTCAGGTCCACGCCCGCCACCAGCCCACTCCCCACCCCGTCATCTTCCCCTGCCACCGAAGGAAGTGTAAAACCTGCGCCTACGCCTCCCCCTCACCTCCGTCTGAGTCTGTACCACCAGATTTGGTGTCATCTACATCAGGGAGACAGGATGTCAACTTGTGGATCATTTCAAAGAACATCTCTGAGACACCTGCGCCAATCAACCCCACGGCCCCTTTTCTGAACACTTTAACTCCCTCTCCCACCGATCAATAACAGGCTGTTCATATTCTGTTCATTTCCACTGAATAAATACAAGATAACTGGTTCTGAATTTAAATGGTATGGTCAGGATTTATTTCGATAAAAGCAGGAACAGTGTATTTTGACATAACAGATGGAGAGATTCACTTCCTGAAAAAGCAGCTCGAGTGATACAAGCTGACACCAAACCAAGTTTGGTCCAAACAGAGGCAAAATGCAGCATATATATGTGTGTGTGTGTGTGTGTGTGTTTGTATATATATTCTTGAGTGAAATAAATTTAAAAAAAAACTATCTTAGCCCCGGAACAAGATAGGGTGTATTAAGTATAAACAAAGACACAATTATTTTAATTTGTAGTCGAAAAGTAATTGATAGTATATTGAAATGCAGCCAGAGCCGTGTATTTGTGTTCTTGCATTCTTCCGATCTAAATTAATCATTTCATAAATGCTTTTGGTAAATGTCATGTATCACTTGTCTGTCCATTACACGAACCTTGCTAGGGCCTTGTTAAATTCTGAACCATCGTCTTCCTGGTTCACAGTGGTTGCTAGTTTCATGTTAGAGTAAATGGTGAGGTTTTGTACTTTACGCCAATATCTTAGTCAAACATTTAAAGCAATCACAGCTCAAAACATTACAAAATATCACTATGGATCTTGCTTGAGTCCAAAGAAAAATAGTCCCCTTTGAATCAATGATTACTAAAATTTGCTCACGTATATGCTGTGAATATATTCAAATAACCTGAAGTGCAAATGGTTCACATCAGTCAGAATAAAGTAACAGTTCGTATGTTACCACACATAAAAATAATCAAGCAACTTTCTTGAAACAAGTTGCTCTAAGGAAGTCTAAGATTGATTCTTTTATCAAACAAAATCATTTCCAATGTTGTGAGGGCTCATCTACCTTTTGTGCAATGGTCTGAATTGTGTGTCTGACTGCAGGGGAAACTGGGTAAAATTACAGTTTGTGCTTTTCACATTATTAATTTATAATGCTGCCTTTGGTTGAATAAATGAATGTTGTCCCAGGCATCATCTGTCAGTATTAATTAGACCATTAATATCCACATCGCAAGCCAGAGTATCAGGTGGTGTTTATTGATTTGTGATATAATTGAAACGAAGGCTTGGATTGTTTCCGGTATAAACCATGTGAATTGCATCCTCTTAATTAGACAAAGGAGGAAAGATAGATTTAGAGTTGTAGAAAGCTTTCATGACAGAGAGGGATCACTTCACCCATCGCACCTGTGCCACCTGAAAACAGACCCTTCCAGCCGACACTCACTTTGTAGCATTTTGTCTGTAACCCTGCAGGTGGTAGCACTTGAAATAAAGATTCGTGAACATTGCTTAGGGTCTAATCCAATATCAACATAGATATGATTTCAAATGCTGTAAATCATGTTTTTTGGGGAAAAAGTCGGGGCAAAATTGTATCAACATTCAAACAGTTGGTGCATGCCTGGGGAGCAAATGGGCCCATTTCTAAACGTTGTTTCTCAAGACATTTTGACGATTCGTTACTTAACATCAATGTAAACCGACATGAAAAAAATGCAGATAATTTCCCCAGAAATGCTGACAGCAGCATACGTTTATTCAGCCAAGATCAGCAACATGAATTAAGCAAGTTTTATTTAAATAAACACTTCTTCTAACTGATTATTTACAATACGGATTTCCAAAGTGCAAAGTACAGGTCGGGGAGGATTGGGGGCGTATGTAGCTGGTGGACGATATTCACTGTTCCTTGATATGTACTTTCATTTGTAAGCAACAGGTGAATCTGCGAACCAGATTCAGGATGGTGCTGGAGGTATTTCAGCAGATTCAGTGTACATGGCATTCTCCCATCAAGCAGCAATAACATGAACATTTATTTTTTATGGTATTCGAAGCCAAATAAAGTTGAACAATATGTTGGGACAACTTCCTTTCTTTTCTTTGAACTAGTAACAACGAATACACTCTATGGACCTGGGGTGGCGGGAGGATCTTTAGCAGCAGAATGTGAGGGAACAGAGTCAACGTCGGAAATCCAGATAGACTGGAACATTTTTCACTGGAGGTGAGAGTTCGGGGGGTGACCTCATATAAGTTTATAAAGCTATGAGTGGAAAGTTGAATGGATCTAATTGGCATGATTCATTCCGGAAATTTTTAAAGCTTTCGTTTCAAAAATATCACATATCAATAAACTCCACCTGTCATTCCAGCTAGCGATGTGGAAATTACTGGTGTAATTCATGGTGGCAGACGATGCTAGGGACAGCATCCATTTATTCAACTAAAGTCAGCAATAAATATTGACAATGTAAAGGCACAGACTGTACTTTTACACAGATCAGTCAGTTTCATCTGCAGTTGGACGAAAGTTAAAATTCAGACCATTGCACAGATGATAGATGAGCCCTCACAACATTGGAAATGTTTTTGTTATATAAAAGTATCAATCATAAACTTCCTCAGAGCAACTCGTGTCAACAAACGTGCTTGTTTTTTTGTGAGGGGTAACACACGAAATGTTACTTTCATCCGATTGATGTGAAAAATTTGCACTTCAGAAGTTATTGGAAAACGTCCTTCACAACAGATACGCAAGCAAAGTTTAGAAATCATTGTTCGAAGGGGGCAATCCTTTTTGGACTCATGCAAGACCCATAGTGATATGTTGTAAATGTTTGGAGCTGGGATTGTTTTCAATTTTTGACAGAGACATTGGCGTTATTTCCGTATGGTGGGGGATTTCAACAGTAGGGGGCATGTTTTTACAATAAGAGGAGAAAAACTTTTAAAAAGATAACGGACACAACTTTTTTCACAGTGAATGGTTTGTATGTGGGATGATTTGGTGATGGGTATTGTTAAAATTGTTAGAAGACGTTTGGATAAATAAACCTGTAACAAATGTTTGGAAGAATATGTCCCAAGTACACACAGGTGGGATCAGTTAGTTTGGGATTATCACTGATATGGACTGGTTGGACCGAAGTGTCTGTTTCCATGCTGTATCACTCCATGACTCTGAGACGATTTAACGATTTTCTCAATATTAAATAGTGCTGTAGTGATCCTCGAATGACCTGATGATGTTTAGATTGTGTCCGATACTCTGCGAATATTTCATTCAATGAGAGGTGGGACGAGTTCTCCAAGGTACAAAATTGAAAAAGACAATTTTCTCCAGCATTGTTGCTGTGTAGATTTGTTTCTGCGAAGGCAGTGGTTATGGCTCGCAGTTGGCTTTCCACCAACTGGTCAATAGTGAGACAAAAATATCTTTGATCCACTGCAAAAACTCAGATGCTTCCTGGAAATAAACCTGGGAACTCTAGGACCTTTTCTGCAGTCAGCTTAATTGCTGCCAACCGTTGTATCTGGCTGATTAAAGGGAAAATGAATCAACCAAGATAAAATTCTACCGAACAAATTATATTTGCCCGTTTACTCCCAATGGACAAATTTCATGTAGCATTTCTTCTTTAAAAAGGAAAGTCACTGAATACAGCATTCAATGTAAGACTGCCAGAAAACAGGAAATTGAATGCAATGACGTTCTGGTTAGTTCAGCCTGTTTATTGAGTATCTTAAAAGCTCCTGAATATGAAGTTAATGAATCCCATATCGCACATTGCAGTATCATTTATTATCATCTCAAAGTAAATTAACACACTTGAATTGGTTAAAACTCACATCACTCGTTGCACCATCCTCTGATTCATGCATCTCTTTAAAACTAGAAGGACCCGTTATACATGGTTAATACTAATGTAGTGTAACGGCGAGTTATTGCTGATATTTACGAGTTAACTGCCCATGTCAGAGCCACCAGTGAACAGATTAATGTACTGTTTATAACCTACATTCATGGTAATAATTATTGTAATACTATCTAAATTAACCAAACACTCCTGACGTACAAGACAGTTACCTACAATGGTTTACATGTTGATGATTTACTTTTAACTCATGGACTGGCCTGTTCCAGTTCATTAGATGCTCTGTCAAAAGGTTACCTGGGTGTTTGGTATCACTGCCAAATCATTTTTTGGTTCTCAGGCACACAGCTTTCCTTTACGATGCATTTTAGGGTCGGAGCAATTAGAAAAAAAAGATGCAAGGAGAGACATTCTGCAATGTAAGGAGGTACTTCTAATCTCGGGGTCCAAACTGTTTCGTGACATGTACTCACATTCTCAACATAATCACTTCAGACATGCTCCATATTATGTTGCCTACATTGAATTTAGAAACGCTGATTTGTAATGAAATATTAATTTGTAATGTCAGAGAGACTTTGAGGGACAGCAAAAATAAAGTCACTACTTTGTTGGCTAATAGTATTATTGAAGTTCTTTTTAGTTTTATCTGCTTGTGGTTGAATGCAGAATTAAAGGGAATTAACTTCTAATTGAATATTGTAAATATAATCACTTTGGACACGCTCTGTATTCAATTGCCTAAAGTGAATTTCGAAATGTTTCGCATGAATTACATGCTATTTTGTAGTGCAACATAGAATTTCAGTGTCCAGAGGAAAAAAGACTCAACTATTTAATTAGCTAGCAACATCTTTGAACTTTAGTTTTAGTTTTATCTGCTTGTGGATGAACGCTGAAATAAAGGGAGCTAAATTTCAATTTAATTCGTTTTGTTTTTTTGAAACAAAATACTTGCGACTATATCTGAAGCAGACCGGAAGCTACTCAAATTTACTTCCACCATTTAAAAAAAACGTCTAAAGAAGCTATTCAGCAAAACAAATATCCCAAGATGTGTATATCTCCATGTTAATGCATATCCTCATGTAAATACATGAGTCCATCTCTTCGGGCTGTGCAAGCTGATACCAGGATCCGGTCTCAGCATCCAGCAGGAAACCAATAGGTGGAAACTGTAAGCCTGAGCCTTCTGATGGTCATATTAATCCTGGGCACTGGACCATAATTCAACACTCCTGGATCGGCTTTGTTTAGAAAGACCTTGACAGAACCGTTTTCCACAAGTTATCACAACGATTAGGTCGACAATTTTTCTAAGCTTGTTACTGACTGTCTTAACATGTCAGTATTTTTTGTTCGAGTCTCTCTTTGTGACTGTCTCAATATCAGTCTACTGCAGGAATGTCAACGACTCAGCCATCATTTCATCAGCGTTCATGCTCAAGGTTTATTTATTTTCTTTTTTAAAGATGTCCAGTAAAAGGTTATTTTGACTCATCCAGAGGCAGGGATTGGCCTTTCCAGAGGCACCCTGAGACTGACCTGTAAAACCAGCAAGTTCAATCTTTGCAGCTGCTACCTGCACTCGGTCCGACAAGTTCCCGAGCAGGGCCTGGAGTGGCTGCTTTGGTACCAAACTTCATCCAACAATAACTGTGCACCAACGATTGAAGGACGATTTACTGCTTCCATAGGCAGTTCAAACAACATTTTTGCGTTGGACATGATTAACCTTAAGACTGTGCAGTTGGTACACGGCATTTATGATCAATGCAGAACCGTATTCAGCCTCCATTATTTCTGCATTTATTAAATGGTTACTTGTACAAATCGTCTTAACTTACAGTGCAGTATTAGTTCTGAGGGGTTTTATGAAAGTATCACTGTTTTATTTGTCATGAGTTGGAGATGCCTGTGTTGGACTGGGGTGTACAAAGGTTAAAAAAAAGGTACAAAGGTGTGCTTCCAATTAAACCTGTTGGACTATGACCTTGTGGTGTGTGATTTTTAGCTTTGTTTAATTTGTATAAGTGCTGCTAAGTATTGATACGCCATTTGGTGATTTTCAGAATCAGCTCATATGTTACACTGTGAAGTATAAAACAACATTAAAATTTGTCAAAATGATCAGAATCCACTAGCACAATTATGTGATTAAGATATATCGTGACTTTATTTTGCCCGTGGGTCCGAAAATTTAAAATAATGGTTGATTTTTGTTTTTTTTTAATGCAGATCTAGTTATGGTGTGAGCAGTCCAGAGACTGTAACACTGGCTAACTTGATTACTGGGGCGAAGGGATCATGGTAACAGTGACTTCAGGTAAGAACTTTGAACTTTCTTAGAGACTTTTTTAAAACTCTCTATTCGTGTGACTAATTTCTGAATTAAGTGAAACTCACATTCTGTGCTGAGGTGATTTGGTTCGGATTGATTTTTTTCAGGCTGGTTATAGACTTCAGTTAAGGTTCAGCAAATAGTTAAAATGATGATGACGGAGTCAGTTGCTCGGTGTATCTTTTTTTTAATCAGGTGGTCATTCTGTGAGAAACACCTAATTTGGCTTCATCGGTCAGGTATAAATAATGTTTAATGTCAGTGACACTCTAATTGTGAGTTTTATTATCGACAGTAAATGCTCAGAATTAAAAGATTTTTGAAATATTAACAAACATGATTAAAATATGCGAAAATATCATTATTCATTTCTTGAATATATTTTCTGTATACATAATGTTCTTACCATGATTATATTTTCTCCTTTATTTTGTAAGTTTTGTTGATGACAAGCTGGTTATAAAATGTATTTTTTTGGGATACTATGTTTCCTTCTGTGGATTAGATTCTGATTTTTCTTGTTTGATTCTGTTGAATTGAGTTGACTTGGATTCCGACTTTGTTTTTACTTGGTTTTGTTGAATCACACTGATTACCTTTTTTAAATTGTTTTATAAGATTCAGTTGAATTGAGTTGGTTGGATTCTGATTATCTTTCATTTAAATCTGTTGTTTTCAGTTGATTTTATTATGAGTTTATTTTATGATTCAGTTGCAGTGAGTTGATTGGATTCTTATTCATTTTGTGAAATTGATCTGCGTTTTCATACTTTCAGTAATTCGTGTTTTCTTTCTGGTGAGGAGATGGTCTCTCTGGATTACTTTAATTACGAATTTTTGTGAGGTTCTTTGTTTTTGCTGAACCGTTGCTACATTTATTAAATTCATCTGGCATTTTTTTTGCTGCTTGATTGAAAACATTACGTCTGTTTGTAACTGTCTGAAAACGAATTTAAGGCAGAAACACGGAAGTGAAAGAAATGAGAAAAAAGTATTTTAGTGCATTATTTTTTTAAAAAAAAACCTCAGCTCTAATTGTAAACTAAGTCAAGTTTGTTTCGAGTTACATCTTTCAAAGTAAAATTTGGGATTAAAATCTGAAACTGCAGAATTGATCAGGTTACGTTATTGAAATGAACTTGCTATAATTTAAAATAATAATGTCATAATGTTTGCCTATTGAACTAACTTTATTTTGATCTCAATCTGATTAATCATTATATGACTTCAACTGCTGTACTGTGCACAACACAAGAATGGCATGACCGCAAAAGGTGTACAGATTGGAAATAAATTGAACTGTTTCCGAAAGCTTTACAGCTTAAAGTATTAAGTAAATCACCTCACAAACAAGGCTGCTGTTATTATTTGGTATTTCTATTCAATTTGATCATTCTCTGCCTGGAATCTGTACAACTTTGTTTTGATTTTTTTTTGTGAGGTAACATCATGTTTTTGGTTGGAAATGTTTGCAGAGCCCGTTCTGCTGCAATCCCATCGGTTTCCTCAGTGTTGTCATTTGTTGATCTTTGCTCTAATGAGGAGGAGGGACTGTAACATTAATTTTGTTACATTTGGGAAACTGTTTCTGGTTTCTACATTGTTATTGCACTGTTAACATGGTTGGTGTCAGTGAACTGCTCCAGTTATCTCATTCGATGCAATCAGCATGCCAGTTGAATCTTCATAAAGCCTAGTATTACGTGAAAGGCAAATCGCAATGTTTTTGGAAATGAAGGAAAAAACGATACCTTAGGGTGCGAGTTTTAGTGAGAACATAGAAAGTTACGGCACAGTTCAGGCCCTTCGGCCCTCGATGTTGCACCGGATTATCACACCAATCTGAAGCCCATCTAACCTGCACTATTCCATGAACAATGATGACTTAAATGTAATGAGAAGTAATAACTAAGGATTAATCTAGTCCACTATTTACAATCCAAAGTCAAAACTCAACTATCCAGTTGAATCACAAGTTCTGTCTTCCAAACATTTGGAAGTCATAGAGAAATGTAAATAAAATTTCAAAAGTATGTTGTTCTAATAGTTCTTGCTCTTGAGCAAAGATGCCATGACTATGTTGTAATTAGTCAAGAATCACTTTTCAATTCCGCTGTACACTACACACAGTTTTCTGGTTGGAAAAGATCATTGGCAAAGACCATTTGGAAATTCTGCCCAATTCGATGAAGAACAGACCAGTTTCACTGCTTTGATCAGTTGCACAAGTAAAACGAGTCAATTAATTTTTATGTCGCTGATTAAACTGGAATTGCAGGAAAAACATAAAACAGTGACTGAATGATTTAATCTGCACAGTGCTTTAGGTGTTCCCAATCCATGCGTTTTAAATGAATAGTTACATTTTACAACAAAATTTCAATTGAAGAGTCATTCTTTCGGAAACAACTGCTATGTGGAATTATGTGATCAAGGCCAAATTTTTAATTAGTTAAAATAATTCACGCATTAACTCATAGGGCGGCATGCTGGCTCAGTGGTGAGCATTGCACAGCACCACGGACCGCATTTCGATTCCATTCTCGGGTGACTACCTGTGTAAAATTTGCACATTCTCCCCATGTCCGGGATTCTTCTGTGTGCTCCAGTTACCTCGCCCCCCCCACCCCCGCCACAACCCCCCCCCCACCCCCCGCCACCCAAAGTCACTAAGGTGTTCAGGCTAGGTGAATTGGCTGTGCTAAATTAAACATTGAATTCAGGGATGTGTAGGTTATAGTGCATTAGACAGGAGTAAATATAGCGTAGGTGGAATGTGTTACTTACTGTTCGGAGGGTCGGTGTGGAATTGTTGAGTACAGTGGCCTTTTTCCATACTGTTGGAAATCTACTGTAAAACAGTAGGAATGCTTGTTGCGAATGCAGAGAACGTAGTCTGCGTCGACGTGTTCAGACATATGCAGAGTTCATAAATTTGCAGAAGACATGAACGAGAGGATATCAGAGCACGTTGTGTATTCAGACTGAAAATAGAGGGTTTTTTAATTAATGTACTTGACCAATTTTTGCAATGTACTTAACATTAGTTAAGTGTGGCGATCATTTAGATTCGATTTCCTACACTATGGAAACGGGTCATTGTCCCTTAAATTACACACCGATTCTCTGAAGACTAACCCACACAGACATATTACCCTACCCTATATACACCCCAGATCAATGCACCTAACACTATGGATGATTCAGCATTACCAATTCACTTGGCCAGCACATCTTTCGATTGTGGGAGGAAGCCCATGCAGACACAGGTGAGAATGTGTAAACTCCACACAGACAGTCACCTGAGGCTGGAACCAAGCACGGGAATCTGAATCTGAAAGTCAACAGTGCTCATCACGAAACCACCACGCCGCCCATATTTACTTAGACCTCATTTAAAGTGGGCAACTCCAGACAGAAGCAAGCTTTCAATTTATACCTTTTTAAAACATTTTCGTATGTTGCAAAACAGCTAACAAGAAACTGACCCACCCATTGTAAAGAAAACCTGATAGTAAATACTTGCCCTATTTGTTTCAACAGAAACGCATTGCCACACTGGAATGGAGTATTGGCTTTGTCCAGAATATGTAAAATCTTCGAGTACAAGAAATGTTTTCAGAATACGTAAAAATAATTTAAAGAAGAATCCATTTCCTTTGCACCTGTGCATAAATTTGCAATATGTCCTACATCAATAATGTTGTTAATTACAATGACTTATTTAGTTGATTAAATCGGTGATTATCTATGTTCATTGTGAACCCATTCTCGTTCACATTAATGGGTATTATCTTTTTCATTCCTACGATGAATGTTCAATTACAGTGAACATATTGGACCTGAGGAATTGAGCAGATATATTGGAAAGACCAAGATTGTTGTACAATATGTTTCGGTGCTATCTCCGACTAACTTGTCAACTGATCCTGACCATTTGTAAGTTGTCCGGTTCCAATACCTGAATCTCCGACAGTTCAATTTCATATCCCATTTCAAAACCATGCTTATCTGCCAGAAATAGAATATTTGATTAGGTGCCTCTGAATTGAGAGCCCTGGTCATGTTTTAGTATCAGAACGAACACATCAGTAACAAAAGGCAGATTGCAAGAGTGTTTCAATTGGTTGTTGGCAACAAGGGATATATAATTGAGCGAGGCAGAGGAAAATATGCTGCTTATTTTCGTTGTGCCTCGATTGTCCGGGACGTGTTTAGTGACACAATGTAGGATCAGAAATTAATTTGCATTGTATTATTTGAAAACATTTTGCCAGCTTTTAATGTCACTGGAAAATGTCATAATACAGTTCAAAATGTTTTAATCTATTTCTAACTAAGTAGACCATCTGGTGCATCAACATTAATGAGTAAGAGGAAGGGAGTTCAACGTTGAAGTCCAGTGACAGTGAATTTATGGCAGTGCAATTCATAGTTTTATTCCTCTGTAGTTCCCACAGACTTTGGACAATTCAGACTTACAGTCAAAGTATTCCTGGAAAATTGTTGCAATGTTAATTTCATTGCATAAACATTCTGGAACAATCCTTATTTGTTGGAATGTGTTAATAATTAACATGGTTTATGCACTGTAAAACAGGTGGGCTGTGCTCTCCGATATAGTGTCGAGCTCATTGTGTTCAGGTCTGCTGTGATATTGTAGTAGTGACCCTGACTCCATGCCACGTGGCCTGTGTTCACTTACAACCTGTTAGAGACGTATGTAACATCATCTCTAATCAGTTTCATTCGGGGCAAAAAACCAGATCGAGTCGTTTGGGAGTTTTTTTGGAATTCCATTCACAGAGGCCGTTGAAATCTATTCAATCGCAATCCTGATTTGTGTCTCTTAGATATTAAACAACTTTGGCGGTTAGCAGCTCTTTCCAAGTCCATTTTTGTTCACAAGCTTTTGGACATCACTAGCTGGGGTTAATGGAATAACCCCTCAAATAAATCCCAGCTTTTAAATTACCATTCTAACAATAACATGTATAACTATTCCAGAATGAATTGCTTTGAAGCATTTTTGTTGAGATCATGCCTAGGTTGTTTTATTTTATATTTAACCAGTGCTGTGGTTGAATTTGACTGTTCAGTGCAGTGGGGGTTCCGCTGAATCCAACACTTCCAGCAGATGGTGATAGCCTTTCAACTAGTCATCAGTTGCTATCTTACGCATTCCAGTACCTTTGCTAAGAATCTTTTTGCAACAGCAGTCAAGCAAACGTAATCGCTGTCTAATTCAACAGGTGCCAAAAACATGAAAACAATTTTTTGAAGGGGGATCTCGGAACGCGCAATGTCAACCTTACTTTCTCTCCAGAGCCGCCACGAGACCTACTGAGAATCTTCAGAAACTTCTGTCTTTATTTTGGTTTGCTAGCAATCAAAGTTTGTTGTTTCATTAAAAAGAAGTTCTGTTCGATTAAACAAGCTGTACAGAGAGAAGATGCGTTTGAAGAAATTGAGAATGTTCAGAGATATTTAATATCAGAAAATCATTGAATGTGAGAACCCTGATTTCAAGCTGTATTTTCACAAGAAACTGTTTCGTGAAGTAACAACACACTCCAGATTGCAGTGACTGCTGTAATTGGGTGGGAGTTGTTTTGATCACTCAAACATAGAACGTCAATGCTCGCGTTCCAAATAATCAAAGATGTTTTAAGAATTTGTGAAACAATTAATTTGTTAAAATATTTTAATAAAAATTGTTCAGTGTCAGTGCTAGCCTAATGAAGGACACAATTATAGGAAAGTGCAGGAGGAGGGCACTCAGCCCCTCGAGCTGTTCCCCCATTACTTAGATCAGGGTGCATCCGCGCACTATTTTCTCAGGCCTCTCTTTGGCTAAAACTCTTTTCCATCTTTGACTAGCAAGTAAAACCTATCCATAGTTCAATGATTTTACTTTCCTTAACAAAGGGAGAAACCGTTGTTTAAAGACATTTCTGTGAGAAGTTAAAGTGACCCATTGAGGCTGGAATTAATTGGTCGTGAAAATAAGCTTTAAATCTCTGATAACTTACAATTTAAACATCCCAATCACCATATTCCATTAAGTTTAGATTATATTTCTTTATTCCAGGGAAGTATAATGTGTGATTTCTGCTTTAAAAAATGAGGCAATCTTCATTCCCACAATATGATTAAGAAGTAACACTGTTTGTTCAGAGAAAAAGAAGCCAAACTACACAGAAAGAAACCATTCGCAATTCGTGTAAATACTTTTCAATGCCTCCAGTGATTATCTGCATCTCTAGACAAGCGTGGAAGTGTCAGGCTTTTCCTTGAGAAACAAATCATCATCAACTGACTTGAATTGCTAAAGTTTGTGTGGGGCAGTGTTTTCTCGAGGAATAAGACTGTATTAATTTCTGGCTCTGTAACTTACGAAGGAGTAAAAATTGGCTTTAATAGAGTGGTATGTGCTTCTTGTCAGATGTGGGAGTTTAAAGAGAGATTAAGCATTATTGCAGATTATATCTGTCATAGGTCCTGTTTGATGCGAATCTTACCAGATCGAATGGATCGGTTGGAGAGACAGTTAGAAGCAACAGTATCTCATGGATGGCAGTTATAGGAAGGGGCGATGTCTCAGATACTGTCACATAGATGGGTTAACTCCAGGAAATGTAAGATAGGTAGGCACCTAGTGCAGGAGTCTTTTGTGGTTGTACCGATTCAATCAGGTATGCTGTTTTGAAAAATGTAGGGGGTGATGGAATCTCAGGGGAACATAGGACGAACAGCCAAGTTTCTGGTATTGAGACTAGGTCTAATGCAATGAGGGTTATATCGGCTTCAAAGAGATCAATTGTGTTCGGGGATTCTGCAATCCGAGTGCAGAGATACCTTTCTGTGACCAGCAGCGAAAAAGCAGAATGGTGTGTTGTTTCCCCGGTGCTAGGATCAATGATGTCTCAAAGAGAGTGCAGAAAGTTCTCATGGGGGAGAGGGGACAGCAAGAGGACATTGTCCACTTTGGAACCAAGGACAAAGGAAGGGAAAAGATTGAGATTATGAAGGGAGATTACAGAGAGTTAGGCAGAAAATATTAAAGGAGGTCCTGGAAAGTAGTAATATCTGGATTATTCCCAATGCTACGAGCTACAGACGGCAGGAATATGAGGATAGAGCAGATGAATGCGAGTCTGAGCAGCTGGTGTATGGGAGAAGGATTCATAATTTTGGATCATTGGAATTTATTTTGGGTTAGAAGTGATATGGACAAGAAGGACGGATTGCACCTAAATTGGATGGGACCAATATTCTGACCGGGAAATTTGCTAGAGCTGAACGGAAGGATTTAAACTAGTAAGGTAGGGAGAGGGGTGGTGTTGTGACCCAGGGAGATTGTGAGGAAAGAGGTCAATCTGGCACTAGTGCAATTGAAAACAGAAGCGAGTCAAACAGTCAGAGCAGGCAGGGACAAAGTAGGACGAATAAATTAAACAGTGTTTATTTCATTGCAAGGGGCCTAACATGGAAGGCAGGTGAAATCAGTGCATGGTTAGGATCATGGGACAGGGATATCATAGCAATCACAGGTACATGGCTCAGGGATGGTCAGGACTGGAAGATTAATGTTCCAGGATACGAATGCTACAGGAAGAATAGAAAGGGGGGCAAGGGAGGAGGGTGATTGATATTTTTGATAAGGGATAACATTACAGCTGTGCTGAGGGTGGATATTCCCGGAAATACATCCAGGGAAGTTGTTTGTGTGGAACTGAGAATTAAGAAAGGGATGATTATGCGCTTTGGTTTTGTATTCTAGACCCCCTAATAGATGGAGGGATATTGAGAAACAAACGTGTAAGGATACCTCAGCTATATGTAAGAATAATAGGATGGATATGATAGGCGATTTTAACTCTATAAGCATATACTAGGAAAGCAAAGTTAAAAATCACTCAACACCATGTTATTGTCCAGCAGGTTTAATTGGAAGCACACTAGCTTTCGGACCGACGCTCCTTCATCAGGTGATTGTGGAGTGCTCGATCGTAACACAGAACTTATAGCAAAACTTTTCAGTGTGCCATAACTGAAATTATACATTGAAAAATTGATTGACTGTTAAGCATTTCATCTGTTAGAATACAGTGATAGTTTAACTTCTTTCATGTGTAAATCACAAAAGACTCCCTATCCACCCTATCGAACCCTCTGATTGTCTTATATGTCTAAATTAAGTCACTTCGCAACCTTGTTCTCTCAAACAAAAACAACCTCAATTCCCTCATCCTTTCCTCATTAAACCTCCCTCCACACCAGACAACATTCTGTTAAACCTCCACTGAACTCTTTCCAAAGCTTCCACATTCTTCCTATAATGTGGTGACCACAATACTCCAAGTACGGCCACACCAGTTTTTTGTACAGCTGCAGCACGATGTCATGGTTTTGAAACTCAGCCCTTCCAATGCAAGCCAACTCAAAGTATGACTTCCTAACATTCCTATCAACGAGCCTGGCAACTTTTAGGGATCTATGTACATGGACGCAAGGATATCTCTGCTCATCTACCCTACCGATATGGATTGCCTTGGATGTGTTTCTTGTGAAAGGGGTGCTGTACTCCGGCCACGAATTGTGTGTAACAGGGTAAGGTTTGTCAATGTGTGTGGAAATTCATGTCTGGATAGGGAGGGAGAACAGTTGTTTGTCTGTGACAGATGAGAGTTTTGGTAGTGAACTGCGTGTCAGTTTGACAGTTATTAAAGTTAAAGAGTACTTTTATTTTTTCAAATCAGATTTACGTACATTGTCGGCTCAGTTAGCTGAAATGCTCCAAAGTCTCTGAACCTTTATGAGTCCTCCATTTTTCAGAAGCCACCAGACTTCAGATAATTGTAAATTACAAGTTTCAACCTCCAGACAATTGGCATGAGGTCAGCAGTGACAGACATCCTCCAGTCTCAGTGCTCAGCTCCTGCCTGTGCTGCTGCTGCAGTGACCTTCTTCCCAGAGAGGACATTCTGCCTTGTTTTGATAAATGAACAACGATCACTGGACCTGAACCATTCACTTGGATTTATCGCCAGAAACACTGCCAGCTTTTCGGGTTTGTCAAGCAATTCCAAGCAATTTTGTTTGTGATTTCCAGCTGCACAGTGCATAGTGGGGTGGCGTGCTGGTTCGGTGGTCAGCATTGCTGCCTCGCAGTCGTAGGGACTCTTGTTCGATTCCAGCCTCGGCTGATTGTCTGTGAAGAGTTTGTACTTTCTCCTCATGTCTGTCAGGGTTTCCTCCCCATGTGCAAACTGGGTGAATTCGTCATGTTGCATTTAGGGATTGGGAGGTTAGGTCCATTAGTCAGGGTGAAATGTGTCTGGATAGGTTATTTTTCAAAGGGTGGTTGTCGACTTGTTGGGTCAAATGGCCTGTTTGCACACACTGTCGAATTTTGATGAATCCGTATTTACTTGGTTTGTATTTTGTGAAACCTCTCCGTTCTTCACTTGCAACCCAGTGAAAATGTCAGTTGGTGAGATTTTCAAATAGTTACTGGTAGTGGGATCAGGATGTTCTTCTTCATAAATCTTATGGTAATGGTCATGTTAGAGGGCTTGTTTCTGAAGAGGGAATCAATACAGCATGATCAACAACTGGTAAGAAACAAAAATAAACTCCAGTTACGCTGTAGACTTCAGCAGGAGCATACTGGCAAACTTGTACAGCTGAGGATACATTTGAGTAACTGACAAGGACAAATTAACAGAACCTAATGTGCTCAATTGGTCATTCTATCCCGTCTCCCCCACGCTTTATGGCCTGCTCTTGTCCTGTCATGACCACGATACCGGTTCTGTGATCTTTGGTTGTTTGGCGATGGACTATTTCCCTGAAATAACCAAGGTAATCTTTAATAAAGGTGGAGAGCTAATCACGATTGGATTGAAGACTTACCCATCAGTGGTATACAACAAGGGAACCTACACCCAGCGCAGCCAATTAACCCTGCCCGGGTCAACAGTAGATTACCCCAGCAAAATCTACTGGTTTAACACAGCGGGTCGCACAAGAGCAAAGAAATGCCATGTCAGGGTAAGTGTTGTGGTAAATTAGATAAACAAAACATCTGTGATTAACATGAGTAAGGCATTATTTATAACATTTTTAAAAGATTCGCCTTATACAGCACAGGAAAAAGCTCTTTGGTCCATCCTATAAATAACAGCCACCTAACTATTCCAGTCTCATGTGCCAGCACTTGATCCATTGCCTTGTGTGTCTTGCCTTTGCAAGTATGGATCTAAATTCTTCACACGTATTATGAGGGGCTCATCCTATATTTAAAATATAAGGAAATAATTACGATACTCGTTCCTAATATCCATTCCTCAAATAATAATATTCTTCAATAATAGATTAAAAGAAAAAGTAATTTGAAATGTTCTGACAGTCAGTGATGAAAGAACATGTGCAGTTAGAATTTGTAAGTTCCTGCTGAGAATCAGTAATGCTCTAATAGATACAGCTAACAGAGTCACGTTTGATAAATGTCTGACTACTTCCTGAACATGTAATGGTCTCTAATTACATAACTTAGATGCAGATAGATCGGACTGGGTCAATTAACTATTTAAGTGTGTTCTCTCGTCTTTATATTCGTAGGTTCAATAGATCACACTTGGATTGAAGATTATGAAGATGATAACAGCAACATCTGTACAACTGCTTCCACATTCATCACCCTATTCTTCCTGAGTACCTTTTTACAGCGCTGCTGCCACTCTGGTGAATGTCAGAATAATAACATCTTTCACACGCCAAGCAGCCGAATATGTTTTGTGAAATCTCTAAGTGTGCCATTGAATAAAAATTGAATCTGAATGCTCCTGACCATAAGCATCTGCATCATTGTTTTATCTCCCTTTTCCAGGTAAAGTGAATGAGTTGTCGACCCCGTAGGTTTTCCTGATCTGCATAACAAGGTCGCTGAATTCCATATCGACAATCAGCCCTGTTGCTGACTGTTCACTTGCTGAGATCACTTCAGTTTATCAGCGTGTAACTGAGACAATTATTGATGGGTTTTCCTATTATATCCTTTGATATCGTTGTAATGATTGTGGTTGAAAGAACTTGTAGCTTCCCCTTTGTTTGAAGCCTATTTGTTTTGTTTTTATTTGTTCATTATTCAAAATGGTGATGAGCCATTGTATTCCATTTCTGGTGACTGTTACAGATACACAGAAAGTTCACAGCTCACAGCGCATGCGTTCTTGTCTCAATGCGGCATCCAGCCACAGTATTTGCTTCTGTTATCTTTTACATCAACGTTTTGGATAAAAAATGCCTTCTAAAATGGTTAATTAATCTCGAATGAATATGCACTAACCTTGAGTTTGCTTAATTGTTGCTTCAAGGTCAGTCAGTAATAACACATTTTCTCACGTCCCCACACTCCTTTCCCAGCGAAATACCTTCACTTATTTTGTTTGGTTGTGTTTCATCCAGTCATTTAGGTGAATGCTGCGCCACCACGTGGCCCACTTATCACGATATGCCTCGTGGAACACACCGGAAACAAAATGATTAGAGAACTTTTCCTCTTTCGCATTAACGGTCACAGCCTTGATATACATAATGATACAAATTTGGAGCGTTGCTCCGCCAGAAGCCTATAAAAGGCAGGCAACGGAGATTGAAACTTTACTCTACATTGTCTAAATTAAATTTACTCCAAAAGTTGCAACAGCGTGGATTAGTTATGCACAAATCACCACCTTACACACCCAACGAAACATTCATCAGCCAAAAATGTCACCGTTCAGTCAGGTATTCAGAAACAACACGTGCACAATCCAAGAGCGAATTCTCAGAACTGGGGTTTTTCTCACATTTAAATGTCACGGAGAACAATTTCTGGGATCTATTTGAAACACCATATCTGTCAAATCCCAGGAAAAGAGACTGAGGTCTCTCTAACTCAGGGATATTACTGAACAGAAGCCCTCAAAAATAATAAATCAGTGGTCGATGTCGATCAGACAAGGCAGAGCTCAAGAAGTGCTAGAAATATTCAACCGTTGCAATCTATATGACGCAAGATGGAATTGAGAACCAATCATAGCAACTATTCACATGTTCAGCAGTGGGGAACAGTTCCAATTTCTCAGAAACCGTAAGGTACATCATCCCAGGAACAGTGTTGTGAATCCGGCACGCAGCCTGTCTCATAGATTTGCGTATTTTAAAAATGTGGCTTCTGAAACTGGATGCTTTATTTCAGGTGAGACAAGCGACTGTTTTATTTCAGTTTAACATAATTACAGCGTACTTGAAGTAAGTTTTATTGTTCTTCCGTCCACCTGTCATGGTACATTCTCTGATTTATGCACATATAACGGAGGATCCTCTGCTCCTGCACCACTTTGGATTTACACCCTTAATATTATATGTACCCCTGAGTTCATCATAAAACAAAGAGGCATGTCACACCCGCTCGAGACTGAGATCTATCTGATGCACCAATATTAATGGACAACAATCCTCAAAAATGATAAATCACAGGTTGATTTCGATAAGGGAAGGCAGCGATCAAACGGACTGGAAACCCTGCTGCTTTCCATGTCTTTTCTCAAAAACCCTCTGTTATATTTTGAAGCGCTTAGCTGTTCTTCCGATATCCTAACATTTTAACTTAAATTGCTATTAACATTTTTCTGTAATTTTGCCTAATAGACCAAGGCACAGGTTGAAACAACAAACACTACAAATACTGAATTCCCAGAGCGTACACGATAAGGCGACATACATTGTGAAACAGCAAACACCCGTTAACAAAGCGCTGACAAGTATAAAACAGCGGATGAGATGAATTTGAACTAATCAAAATATAAGGAAAATATGCTGAAGGTAAACCAGTGTACGAAAAAACTGAGCAGACAGAATGGAGTTTGTTTTATTTACAAAAATGTTGTTTATATCCAGAACCTTCCTTCCACACAAGGTAACATATTTACTTCCCATCACCAAGTCACGCATAGTATCTTTATTTTCAGGTACTAACCATCACCAGTAAATTGAATAATTTATGTTCGAAGTCCTCAAGGGCAACTCACACCATCAAAGGTACAGCAGAAGTAGGAAGAGTTAAAAGGAGATTGGAAGCAATTTTAATTGTGGTGAAGTATTAGAGCTCTTCTAACAGAAGGTATTTGTGAGGGATGGTCCAGTAAACCTATGTGGATGAGACTCAGAAATAAGGAAAGCACAATTAATTTGATGTTATTGTAATAGTCCCCCTGGTGGTCTGAATGAAATTGAGTAGCAAATATGTTGACAGATCTCATGTATACGTAAGAATTTTAGGATTTTAATAACAGCAAATTTTAACCTTCCAAACATAAAGTGGGACAGGCATGATCTTAAGAGCTCGGATGCTGAGGAAACCGTTAAGTGTTGAAGGAATTTGTCTTCATTAATATGCCGATGAAACTACCATAGAATGAGCAAACCTCTGGTTTCAGGCAGGGCAAGTGACTGAAGGGTTAGTAGGGGAGCAGTTTGGGGCCGGGACATTAATTTAATTAGTTGTAAAATACCAATAGAAAAGATTGGTATTATATATAAGTTAATGTTCTTGATTGGGCTAGGGCAAATTTTGATAGTATGAGACAAAAACTTTCAAAGGTTGATTGGAGTAGACTTTCTGCAGCTAAAGAGATGGCCAGCAAGAGCGAGGCTTTTAGGAGTGAGATAATAAGAGTTTAGAGGCTTGATGATCCTGTTAGAGTCAAGGTAAAGCTGGTAAGAGGATGGAATACTGGAGAAATAAAGATATTGAGGCTCTGGTTAAGAAGAAGAACGATTCTTATAATAGACATAGATAAATGAGATCAAGTGAATATCAAAGAGTACAAGAGATGTAGGAGCATTCTAAACAGGGAGGTGAGGAGGTGATGAAAGGAAAAATGGGAAAGACTTGGTAGATAATGTTAAAGATAATCCAAAGAGATTCTCCGGGTACATTAACAGCAAAGGAGTAGAGTCATAGAATCATAGAGATGTACAATTTGGAAACAAACGTTTGGTCTCACTCGTCCATGTTGACCGGATATCTTCAACTAATCTATTCCCATTTGCCAGTACTTGGCCCATATCCCTCTAAACCCTTCCTGTTCATATACACATTCAGATGCTTTCTAAATGTTGAAATTGCAACAGCCTCCATCACTTCCTCTGGCAGTTCATTCCAAATACCCCCCTCCTCTGCATGAAAAAGTCACTCCTAAGGTACTTTCATCGTTTCCCCTTCTCACCCTAAACCTCCACTCACGAGCATAGGTTTAAAGTGAGACTCTGCTCACCCCAGGGAAGAGCAATTTTATATTCACAGTCTCCATGCCGCTCATGATTTGATGAACATTTATAAAGTCACCCCTAAGCCTCCAACGCTGCAGGGAAATCAGCCACAGCCTAATCAGCCACACCATGCATTACTCTAGGTGGCTGCGGATATGTATAAGCCTGGAGCGATGGCTTCGTAAATCATTTCTTTTTACCATCAGTTAGTTTAAAATGGAGGGTGGGTGCCCTTTCAATTTGATACCAGTCGCACAGAAAGACCTGGGGAAATAAAATGCAACCAAAAGAAATGATCAAAAAGTAATTACACTACGGATAATCTCTCCATATCATTCGTGTAAAAATAATTCCCTATTTTGTTCTTGCAGTTCACAGAGCCTATTAATTAGCCCTGTGTTGGTAATAATTTTTATCTGTCTGTCATTTTCCGTTTCGTTGTTACTTTACTGTGCAGATTACTGCACCTCTCTAGGTACTTAAGCCAAAAAATCAAAACCAAGTAAAACTGCAAATTAAATATTGTCTGTAATTATTACAAAAATGTTTAGCATTTCAAAGACACCAAATTTGACGAGGAATGTTGAAAGATAGCCAACTCTGAGGAATACAAGAAGTTGCAACCTGTCAATAATTAACTTCCAGTATGGCCAAATAATTAGCAAATGAATAACCACACACTCATAAACGTAAGGTGTTATGTCTTGTTCAAATATGCACGTTTAAGTGAGTGAGACAAACAAAGGGATCTAAGACAATTACATCAGTCACTAACAATTTTATCAATGGTTCCAAAGACCATAAAAATGCAAACAAAGCTCTAAGCTTTATCTCTAAAGTGATAGATTTGAAAGTAGGGTCCTTATAAAAATTGGTTGACTACAATTAAGGTTATTGCCTGCAGTTCCAGTTGACGCATTATAGAATGTACGAGAAGAAGTGAAGAGAAGGTTTACAAAATGATAAACAAGTTTATGGCTGTGTATATCAGGGAATAATTGTCGTGCTGTTCACTTCTCTCTTGAAAAGAAGGCTGACAGTTCTAAAAATATGAAAGATTTTGAAAAGGGAACGTACCAAGAAAACATTTCTCTATGGGGTAGAATATAATTAGAGGCTGAAAATATAAGACAGTGCCTCAGAAGAAACCTCCTCACTGAAAGAATGACCAGAATGGGGAATATGTGACCAGACAGAATAGTTCACATCAATAGTTTAGATGTATTTCAAAGAATCTAGGTGAGCACTTGGAAGGGATAGGAATAGAGAATTGTAATGGGCGACTAAGATGACAAAAGATTTGAAACAGCTTGAGTGGAGCATAACCACTGACATGAACTGATTAAGCCAAATGCTCTGTTTCTGTTCTGTATTCCCTCTGTCATCCTATGTAGAAAATCACTATGCTATGAAGCAAACAGTGCATTAAGAATATTTCGAGGAATTATAAAGAATTTCACAAAAAAAAGACACAAAAGTGTACAACACTGAATGCAAATGATTTTATCTCGTGGCCACTCTTCACTGAAACAGCAGTAATCACAATACTCTTCCTCGGAGAAAGATTACCCCGTTGCCCATGAACCAAATGGGGGATTTTGTTGAATCATTAATGGCCTCAGGAGGGCCTGCCAACCTGGTCCTGGGAATGTTGTGGACACTCGAGGCCTCACGGCATCTTTCACTCAATTACTTTGATTTCCAGTTCCTGTAATGATCGCTGCCATGGACAGGAGACTGTTCAAGTATGCAGATGGGCTATCCTGTTGTGAGCCATGAGGTACTTCTTTAGCAGGGGCATCCTGCAGGCGTGCATCTAGGATGCAGGAGGAGGACTCCCACACAATGGAAGACCCACCTACTGCAAGTAAACTGCCAGCATTGGCGGCAACAGACTCTACATTGACCACCTGAGTGGCTATCCGTTCCCTAATTTGGGATCAATAAAATATTACGGAGATACAGAGGTGGTAATAAGGGAGGCACTGAATCTCCTTCCTTTCCCAGGCATCTTCCAACCTCTTATCCACCTATTGACCCTGCAGCCTATCCTTAGAGGGCTGATAGAACCCAGTCCCATTCCAATTCTCAAGAACACGAAGGGCTGGGAAACTGGATCAATATAAACAATCTTGGCCTTACTATCAAATTCCAAAGTGTAACTTGATATGAGTCCACCAAAAATGACGGAGGTACAGAAAAACCACTTACATCCATCAGAAACAAATTTCTACGAATGACAAAGGGTGGTCTGCTATTTGGAATGGAGCAGTGCATTTGAAAAGTCAATGAGAGGCAGCAATGTTTTGTGTTGGGCGTGTGCACAGTTTGAAGCTGTTTGTTGGTTCAGTTTTGCTAAAGGTTTAGCAGATAGATTCCAATAAGTATTAATTAAATTTGCCAATGTAGACATTAAATACTCACATTTATGAGTAGCTTTAACTGG
Organism: Hemiscyllium ocellatum; assembly: GCF_020745735.1. NCBI lineage: Eukaryota > Metazoa > Chordata > Chondrichthyes > Orectolobiformes > Hemiscylliidae > Hemiscyllium > Hemiscyllium ocellatum. The sequence continues at coordinate 1,162,470 of NW_026867863.1, forward strand.
AAGAGGATGCACCGTAAAACAGTAAACAAGTTTTTAGGCAAGCTTTCAAAGAGTGAATGAGTACCAGAGGGAATCTGAGGAAGTTTATCATAGACTACAGCGAATGAAAGAGGCTTGACCATACTCATGGACAAAAATAAGACATAATTCAATCAGAGAAGCAAAGATCAGAGTGTTATATAAAGGGTACAAGAGAGAGTGTTGATCAAAGCCTTAAAGAATTTAGAGATAGAACTAAATTTAAATTGAATACATTTAATGAGAGTTAGCCAGTTAAAATCTCAGACCTTTCTCTATAAGCAGAAATTTAAGTTTACCATTCTTGTTCAGGCCAGCATTAAATGGGATTTTTATTTGCGCTGTGTACATCTCCTGATTTCACAAGATATCTTAGATTTGTAAATGCAATAAAATATATTTTCCATAGTTTCAGCAGTTCATTAAATAGCAGTTTACAGAAATAAACAATTTTCCCAAGCTTTCTTTCAACAGCCACACTGATACAATATTCAAAAAGGATTTGCATGAACAAATTGGGCTTGTCAGAGGGTTAAGTCATTTCAATTTCTAAAACTTGTTCCGTTTCCATCATATCAGCTGAATGTTGGATACTCTATTAGCAAAGGTTTCCCATATTCAAAGGGTTGTTTCCAAATACAGAAATTAAGCATTTTTTGTTGTTTTGCCTCGCATTCATCAGGATAGCTGCAAGAATTTTGACATAAAGGGAACCAACATTTTACACTGCACAAGAAAAGATTTCTGATGTTTTGGAAGTGCACAATGACTGTTCGAGATGTTACCAATGGAAAATGGACTGGTCAGATGGTGACGGACAGTCGGCAGGTAAACTTTGTCAAATTTTCAATTGGCAGGTTGCCTGAGTGGGCAAGGTGTTGCTCTGCCAAATGAATCAGGGAATGGTCATCACAATTTTGTCGAATCAAAACAAGCCACAACAAGCATTGGCAGTTAAATGCGAATCATCACCTGGTCCATTCTACATGTCTTCACCAATCCACACTCATTGCTCATGTTTTCTCGCTTTCCATTAGTATTCTTTAGAGTGTCCTGTTAAGTACAATATTAAAATCTTAAATTTAAAAATAAACTTTATTTTGAACAATACTCAAATTTCCATGTTGTACCAGCTGGCGTAGGTGAAACTGAACTGCAATATATCAGGCTTACAATGAACTGGTAGCGTTCTGTACTGGTCTCAGAGGAAAATCAGCAACAACGACATTGTGGAGAGAGAAGAATCGTATTACTTTGCCTTTGATCCTACACAGCAAGAATATAAAAGCCATTGAGGACCAAAAACAGAGACAAACCACATGCACATGCAAACAACACATTATTAATTAAATTAAGAAAAAAATAATTGTTATTCTGAATAGTGAATGTGGCACCAAAAGCACCTTTCTGATGATGCCAGTTTGAAAATTGGTTTACAGCAGTTGAAGAGTTAGTCATTCTATTATGAGACCTGCTCAGTCCCTACATCAGAATGTGATCATAGATTCAGATTATTTTTAAAGGCAGATATCAATATGAAGTTGTACAGTGGCAGGAGCACGGCTATCCTATGGACAGCACTAAAAATATCTCAAACCCATTGCCTCTTTAAGAAAGAAATGTGGCAAACCTAAAAGATAGGGAAATGTAAATAAAGGAACTACGATCAAGATTTCATCCAATTCGATAGTAACAGATGTCGGATCCCCAAATTCAGCTGCCACTTGAAACGATGCAAGAAGCCTTATAAGGAGATACTCCAACTTTCATTTGATACCACGTCACATTATCGCAAGAGAGCTTTGTAGTTGCCTTCTCGCAGACATTATGTTTTTCTACAAACGACATAGGTTTGACAGAGATGCATTGGTTCTGAACAGAGATCAGAGCCGAATAGTGCAGAACCACATCATAGTTCATCTCGAGAAGCTTTGTCAATGGGTATTTGGGTTTGCAGTGCCTCTGTATTCTGAGCTTATTCCCCAGTCTCTCACGGTTCCCTAAATTTTCTGATAATTTGCAGTTCCAGTCAGTTTGTATTTTATCCTCATCGCAGATTATAGATGTTTCAGTATCAGTGAGTTCTCCAGCACATTGAGTAAATCATAGAACATAGAACATAGAACAATACAGCACAGAACAGGCCCTTCGGCCCACGAGGTTGTGCTGAACATCTATTCTAGATTAAGCACCCATCCATGTACCTATCCAATTGCCGCTTAAAGTTCGCCAATGATTCTGACTCTGCCACTCCCTAGGGCAGCGCATTCCATGGCCCCACCACTCTCTGGGTAAAGAACCCACCCCTGACATCTCCCCTATACCTTCCACTCTTCACCTTAAGTTTATGTCCCCTTGTAACACTCTGTTGTACCCGGGGGAAAAGTCTCTGACTGTCTACTCTATCTATTCCTCTGATCATCTTATAAACCTCTATCAAGTCACCCCTCATCCTTCGCCGTTCAAACGCGAAAAGGCCGAGAACTCTCAACCTATCCTCGTACGACCTATTCTCCATTCCAGGCAACATCCTGGTAAATCTTCTCTGCACCCTCTCCAAAGCTTCCACATCTTTCCTAAAGTGAGGCGACCAGAACTGCACAGAGTAATACAAATGTGGCCTAACCAAAGTCCTGAACAGCTGCAACATCACTTCACGACTCTTGAACTCTTGAATTCAATCCCTCTGCTAAATCAGCAGTGGCTCTACTGAAAAGGCTTTTAAAACCCATGGTTCATAGAACAGCATATATTTATCCCTTTTAAAAAATGTGAGACCAATTAACAGCATTATATTTGATCTGCTATATTTTCCATTACTGACTGCAATGAATCTACCCGATGGGATACAGAAAATCAATAATGTCAGTAAAAACATCTTAAACTTTGGACAAAGCCCAGGCTATTGACATAAGAGAAAAAAAAACTCCATGCAATTATGCAACTAAGAAAGGCAGATTGAAGTCATATGATGCACAGGTTTGATATAGAGCAAAACTCTCTCTACCCTAGCAGGAAAAGAAGTAGAGGAATTGAGATCTTATCTTTTATCTTAGCCTGCTGGACCCACATTCCTCATTCCTGGTGAAGTGCTTATGCCCGAAACGTCGAATTTCCTGTTCCTTGGATGCTGCCTAACCTGCTGCGCTTTTCCAGCAACACATTTTCAGCTCTGATATCCGGCATCTGCAGACCTCACTTTCTCCACCATTCAATAAGACTCTGGCTGACCCGATTATTAACAAGCTGATAAAGCATTCGACTGACAATATCCCACTTCAGCTTCTCTCATTTTAATATATTCCGCTACACATCTATTATATTCTGCAGAATAATATGTTTGCCGTTAATTACTGGTCCACACTGTATTCCTCTCCTCATTCTCGAATTGAAGGAGTCCGTAATGCACTGTTTAGATAACTAATAGTGTGGAAACAGGTCCAACACGTCCACACCGAACAGCAACCCAGCCATTCCCTACATTTACTCCTTCACCTAACAAATTAGCATTGCCAATTCACCTAACTTGCACGATTTTAGACTGTGGGAGGAAACCAAATCACCCGGAGGAAACCCACGCACACAGGGGTAGAATGTGCAAACTCCCCGTGTGTACACAGACAGTTGCCTGAGGCAGGGAACCCGGGTCTCTTGCGCGGTGAGGCAGTAATGCTAGCTACTGTGCCATTGTGCCGCCCACTGTTCTTTTCCTTTGCCTATTCTTTAGGCAAGATAAAAGTGATTGGAACAGACACGACTGTTTGCTGGTACTTGACACTCCAGATACATCGGATCATCCTTCGTCATTTCCGCCACCTCCAAATGGACCCCACCCCTATCAGCGTTCTGGAAAGACCACTCCCTCCGGGACTTCCTTGTCAGATCCACACACACCCCAACCCCCACCCCCACACCCCTCCACAAACCAAATCTCCACTCCCGGCACTTTGCGCCCACATCTCCATCCTCACTTCCCTCCAAGGCCCCAAGGGATCATTCAATATCCATCAGAAATTCACCTGCACCTCCACACACATCATTTACTGCATCCTCTGCACTCGATGTGGCCTCCTAGATATTGGGGAGACAGGCGCCTACTTGCAAAATGTTTCAGAGAACACCTCTGGGACACCCACACCAAACAACACAACCGCCCCATGGTTGAACACGTTCACTCCCCCTCCCACTCCGTCATGGACAGGCAGGTCCTTGGCCTCCTCCATCGCCAGAACATGGCAACACGACTCCTGGAGGAAGAGCAACTCATCTTCCGCCTATGAAAACTCCAACCACAAGGGAAGAATGCAGATTGCTCCAGCATCCTCCGTTCCCCTCTCCCCACCTTTTCTCAGTCCCAAACCTCAGACTCAGCACCGCCTCCTTGACCTGCAATGTTCTTCCCGACCTCTCCGCTCCACCCCCTCTCCAGCCTATCACCCTCACCTTAACCTCCTTCCACCTATCGCATTACCATCGCCCCACCCCAAGTCCCTCCTCCCTACCTTTTATCTTAACCTGCTTGCCACACCCTCCTCATTCCTGAAGAAGGGTTTCTGCCCAAAACGTCGAATCTCCTTCTCCTTTGATGCTGCCTGACCAGCTGCGCATTTCCCGCAACACGTTTTTAAGCTCTGATCCCCAGCATCTGCAGTCCTCACTGTCTCCTACAATGGTGAAAAATATAATTTGTTTTAATCCTTTAAAACTGGTTCAATTTGTTTTATATTTGCATTGGATGGTATTTTAGCTTGATCCAGATGTTAGTATCAAATGATATATTACAGCACTGAGCTTTGTCTCGTTCTCTTTTGATGGAAGTTGGAAAGGAGTGTTTTCTTACAGCGGAGAGTGAAGAGAGTGAAGAATGAACAACAAAGTTGATCAATAATACATGCATATTCTGACAAAGGCAATTTTCAATCAGATATATTCTTTCAACGATCAAAGTATTTTTGATCATGTAGTCACATATCAAAAACGTGATATCTAATTTGTGTACCATGAGAAAGCCAGGAAGGAGATAATGACCAGAGCATCTGCTCACAGGACTAAGCGATAAATATTGGCCAGGCCACCAGGTATAATCTCCTCACTTTAATTCAGAATAATAAAATGGTCCCTTTAGAGGGCAGAATTGGCTTTGGTTTAATGCTTCATAGATATCTGATGTCCAGGATTATCTCAGGACAGCACTGCTGTGGCAGTATCCATTCGTCTATTCTAACCCCGAGGGTAGATCTTGAACCCTCAAACTTCCAACTCAAAGATCAGCATACTATTCAGTAGCGCCTGAGCAACACTGAGCATTCTGACAAGCGGCTTATAATTTACATCTCCAAAGATTAATGAAGCAATTAAGGGCAATTGCATCGATTCTGTATGAAATGCAAAACAGGACTCTTATGGGAGAATGAGTGTCTCCCTACCCCATGATCAATAGGCTCAAGTTCCTCGATTAGAATTAGTCGTCTTAAATTCCTGTCCCAACTACTTCAGAGGTGTGTTATACATCTCTGAACGTTTTAATTAAAAAAAAGAAAACTTCTTCAACCAATGTGCTGTTCTCATTGAGAAAGTGCAACATCTCTAATTAGGAATCAGCACTTTGGGTCACCTTTGCTGATTCCCCGTGTGTCTACGGGAGCCAGTAATGGTTATCAGAGTCCACCAGTAAAGCTACAAAATGTCCTCTAATATCTCTCCTCAATTGATCATTCTTCCGTTTTGAATACGGTTAGTGAGCATACAGTCCTATCTCTCCTTATCAACAAATAGCTACCTTCTTTCCAGCTAGCTATCAGAAATAGGTTGACGTGCACTGTCAAAGTGTGGCAATACTGAGAATAACCCTCCCCATACATGACCCAGGCTAAGATCACAAGGTGCAGCACAAGCCACTGCTTATATCCAGAATCAGATAACCAGGAAGGATGTTCTCCACGGCTGGGCAGTCCAGAACCAGGGCTCGTGCTCTAAGCATACTAGCTCGGGTATTTTGGACTGAGATGAGGAAACTTTTCTTCACCCTGACAGTGATGACTCTTTAAATTCACTGTCATGGAAATTGATTGAGTACAAAACATATTTTGTTTTACGGCTAAAGAGATCAAAGCCTGCAGAAATAATGATGGAACAGGGCACTGAGTTGAATAATCTGCCATGGTCATTTTGAACAGCAGAGCATGCTGAAGGGTCTGAAGAGCTTACGGATCCACATAAATCTGTGACCACTTTGTGGCTTGAAGAGATGTGTTTGGTTCAAAATCTATTTTGATACGAAAACAAAAGAGAATGTGTTACTAGTTACAATACAGAGTGACGAAACAATTTCAGATGATTGAGAATTGGACATTCGTAAAATTAAATTGAACAATGTGGAAGTTCTGGAAAACTAAAATAAATTGCTGAGTTAACTTCCAGATGAAAATCGAAATATCCTGAAATAGTTAGCGTAATCACATAGGGAGATATGTGGGTATAACCTGGGAATTGCTAAACTCCTTACACATCATGTTGATTCGAGAAATGCGATTCCAATCAAGCAACATCCTATACACTTAACCTTTGAATGTTGGCAAAGGTTCAGAAAGAGACTGAACATATGCTGAAAGACAAAAAAATCAAAATCAGTCGTAGCGAATTGAGCTCAAAAACATCAGTGGTACCAAAGTCAGATATTATCAAACGATTATGTGTAGACACATGCAAAATCCATGCAGTTACTAAATCTGATGCATAAATTAAATCAAGTTTGGAAGGCCATATTGAGAAGATGGGACAAACAACTTATATTTCTCAGTCCGACTTACTCAAAGGATACTGGCAGTTACATTTATTGAAAAAGATGAAGACAATTTCGGCATTCGTGACACCAAAGTGCACTGTAGCAGTTTACCGTCATGTCATGTGGTATGCAGAATGTGACTACTAGATTTTAAAGACTAACGAATGAAGTAATTTCTTCCTTACCCAATTGCGTGATACACATTGATGACCTGATTTTTACTCATACATGGAAGGAAAATTTGCAGAATTTCTCAAAATTATTCATTCGACTTTGGGAGGCAAGCTGGATGATAAACCTGGCTGACAGCGAATTCGAGACAACACAAATCGCCCTCCAGGACTATATTATTGGACATGGACAGATGGTCCTATCGACCAAAAGAGCAGTACGACTATAAAACAACCTTGATTATCCAAATAAGATAGGTGGGGTTAATTGATTGTTCAGGTAACTGATTGCTCGGATAACTGATCTGATTGCGAACAAAGGAAACCGTACAGGACTTAGACCCCTTGTTCGGATATTGGGATTTTGGATACTTGATGTTTGGATATCAGAGGTTGTCCTGTATTTGGTACCAGCACTCGTGAGTTTTATCAGAAAGTCTTTGGAATCTTCGCAGTGTGGCTGCTCCACTCATTGAATTACTGTAGAAATGCAGGACTTTTCAATGAATGGAAAACTGCCAGAAGGCATTTGACAGCCTTAAAGTTGTGTTTACTATTGCCCCAATATTTGCAATATCTAATAACCCAAAGCTATTCAAGGTAGTTATCGATGCAGGTGATAAAAGTGTCGGTGCTGTACTTTTGTAAGAAAACAACGAGAAGATAAAAAGACCTATCAAATGTTTCTCAGGAAGATAAACATTTATCAAAAGAAATATTCGACTGTTGATAAAGCGAGGTTGAGATTGGTATTGGCGTTACAAAACTTGCCAGTAATATATCTGAGACAACCACACAGATTGATCATCATCCATTAACTCTTTGTTGGAGAAATTGAAGAACAAACATTGTATACTGGTTGCGATGGTTTGGAGTGCTGTTTGCCATCTGGTTTGGGGGGCATGTCTCTTTTTTTTATAAAACATTTTGGCTCTCCAGCAATTTCTCTCACATCGTAAGATTCCGAATTAAAAATACAATTTAGCCACATGACAATTCAAACTTACTTTTTCATCATTGTTTTAGTTTCTGCAGAACAGAGGCTTTTTTTTTCATGAATGCTCGGTGTGTAAAAGAGCAATTGATCAATAATCACAAAATTAAAAGCAAATTAAACCGGTCTCTGGGTCGATAATTTATTGCCAGACATTAAAAGTAACAGAAGTCTCACAATGCTGCATTTCAAGCCATAATCAGTTAATTTAATTAAACTAGGTCATACTCCAAATGTAAAACTGCATAAGATGGTGAATACTTCTTTAAATAAGTTGCAACACTAGATTTATTAGTCAGCATATAAATTTAGTCCATATGATCTCCTGGTATTGTTGCTTGAGGATGAGATTACAGATTATTAAAAGCTTTCCCACCACTAAGATAAATCGGGTAGCTGGATTTATAGACAATTTTGACCAAAAATATTTTAAATGTTGTGATTCTCCAGTCACTGATTCCATACCTGCATTTGAACAGGATTAGGTTGTTGCGCACATTACCACTGCAGCTTCAATGTTACTTTTCTCTGTATCATCAGGTGACTCCAATTCCGTTGTTATCAGTTACCAACACGCAATGATAATCAAACTTTCTAATTAAAGTAAAAATTGCTGCAGAAGCTCAATGGGTCACAGAACTCAAAACCATTAACTCTGCTTTCCTGCCACAGGTGCTGCCAGACTAGCTGATATTCTCCAGCAGTTTCATTTTTGTTTCAGATTTCCAGCATCTGCAATTTTGTTTTATTTTAGCCTTTCTATAATTCTGTCAAACTTCACCTCCTCCAAGTCTCAAGTACATTTATTTTTCACAATAAACTGGACATCAACCTCCTCTTCTTAATACCTCAGACAGGCCACTGTTCCTATGAAGTACAACAAAGGGAATTTATGACAATTGGTCCCACTCATTCTTTTGCTAGCCTTGCACTGTTTGTGATGAAGGATGACTTTTGGATTCCCTTTTAATATTAGTTGCCAGTCTCCCTTACTCTTCACTTCCCCTCTGAACTGTCTATATTTAGCACGCTTCTCACTGTGGTAATCAATAATCCGTATCCTTTGCAACACCATTCAGGAATTAGACTTTTGTTTTTGCCACCATTCCCTGTTTGAGGAAACGATAAGCTGTACTGTGCAGCTGAAGCTGAACATTGTCCAAATTTATGCTCAAACGTCCTTTCTCAAATGCCCTCTGGCCCATTGAAATCAGCCCTCCTCCAAATCAGAATTATTCTGGATTGTACCTTGTTCATTTTCTACACAAGCTAAAATCTTGTAATGCAATGATCAATGCTTCCTTAAATTATCCCAGTCTAATATTTAATGCAGTTTATACATATTGGGTGTATGCACACAAATTATGCAGTTGGCAGTGCAGATTGAAGATATCATTAGGATTCTGAACTTTATAACTAGGACCGTCGCATGCAAAATAAGGAAATTATGACAAACTGTTATAAAACGTCTTGTTTTTCCCTCACATCAACTATTTATGTAACATGTTTCAGGAAGGAATTCGAGAAGGTGCACAAAACGTGCACAAAAATGGTACCAGAGATGAGCAAATGGACAACTGTGTGGATAGTTTGAAGACGCTTAGGCCGCACTTTATGGTGAACAGAAGATGAAGTAAAAAATGAGGTCAGCAGATGGTGGAGATTACAGCTGAAAATGTGTTGCTGGTTAAAGCACAGCAGGTTAGGCAGCATCGATGAAGAGCTTATGCTCGAAACGTCGAATTTCCTATTCCTGAGATGCTGCCTAACCTGCTGTGCTTTAACCAGCAACACATTTTCAGAACATGAAAATGAAGAAGACATTTTATAAGTGTTCAAAATCATGAGGGATTTGGATAGAGTAGAATAATAGGGTAGGGAAATGCATCTGGATTGGTTACTCTTTGGAGAGTTGCTGTAGACCTTTTGGGCGAAGTGTCCTGTTTCCATACTGTATGGACTCTATTTAAGAAAGGCTTGAGAAGAAAAGGACACTGATTAAAGATGATCAGCAAAAGAAAACGGTTACAAAGAACACTTTTTATAAACAAATTATTTCAGAAAATGGCATGTTCTGCCTAATATCGTAGTGGTGGGTGCAGCTTCAATTAAGGTCCTCAAAAGGAATCTGCAATTTACATAAGCAGAAATTTGTAGTATCACATCATAAAAGGACTTGGGAGCCAACGTAGGCAAGTTCCCCTTTGAGAGATGATCAAATCTTTGCTTCCGAGCTGTTACCATTTGTTCGCTTATAATTGCACAAACTGCCAACCCGGCAGCTGTTTCCTAACGGTTTGTCATATTCTGAAATAATGACTAACATTGTCATGCATGCAACTAAACTGACATTGCAGTACTTCACTTGATCCAGCAGCACCTGCATTCCCATTTTCCTCACCGTTTGCACTAACAATGTTTCCAGAACTGCAATTGAGCAAAGAACACAAATTAAGTCATTTAACATAAGTAAACTTACCCATAATTAACTCCAAAGCAATTTAAGACTTGAGATTCAATATTGAAAGCTTGGTCAACTAGTTTTCTTAAGTTAGTCAATGACTCTGCAAGATGCATGTGTTGGAATGCGGTTCTTTTGTCTTCTACAGGATGTCTACAGTACACCACAATGAGGTAATATTGGGGTATGGAAGAGTCTTTAGAGTGTGAAAGGAAGAGAAAATCACTTCTTCAGCGTGTCACCCTCGTTTTATAGCCGTTTCTGTGCGACTTCAACCGACCAATGGAAAACTTTGAATGTTTTATGCTGCTTCAAGTTTGGTCTCTCAAAATAAGCCAAACATTTTTGAAACAGTCAAGCAGTTGTTTTGTGTGATTGTTTTCATCTGTGTTGGTGTTCACGACGCTGCCATGGGATACATTTATGAGTCAATCCTGATATAATCTTACTCCAACTGCTAGCACTTCCCTTTCACATTATTGGATCCCTAATATCGCAAACTTAAAGCGACATCAGACGAAACTTACTTGCCAATTCGTTTCCTTTATTTTCTGACAAACTTAGGTTTCCACCTAATTCCCAGCGTGAGGTGTCAACATTTTCACAGCTGGAACTGGTCATAAAGTGCCAGTTAAATCATTTTAAATATGTTCATGATCACAATGTTTATCTTTGCCACTTCTTATCAGCATAGAGAGTTTTGGCTGTGAGGGCAGAAGCTGGTGAGTGGGGAGTAAAGAGGTCAAACAAAGACTTGTCGCCAGTGGGATAGAGGGAGGACACCTCAAATGAAAGGATTTAAGTTTAACTTCCTTATCTCGGAAAACAAAACTCAAGCTCTTTATACACTATTGCTAATTTAACCCTTACAAGAACAACTCGTAACTCATGCTTGATTCACAATGTGATTATAGTAAATTCTCATTATTCAAATTCACAGAGCGTTCATGTCATATTAGTCAATATTGGCTGTTTTTTTAAAAAAAAGATAATTTTCTTAATTTTCCTTTCCTGCTCCTTCATCTGTTCTGAGCTTACAGTAAAATCTGGCTATAATAAACCCAGGAGTAATTGCAGGTCACTGACCCAGAGGTAATTGCAGTGTAATGACCTCAGTATTTAGGCTTCTATTAATTGATGACGTCAGTGAGATGGTGTGGCTGTGCTGCTGTCTCTATTGAATTCGCCATGAAAGCACTTCATAAGCTTGATTCAAACAAATAACCATTTTTTGGGAAAGTGGCTGACTCCGCGGATACACATGGCAGCTGGTCAACTTAGCTGATAAAAAAATGCAAAGCATTCAATGGCGACACTGAATGGGAGATAGACCAATGCGAGGAGACCAGGAGCCGGTCCCAATCCATAGCCATATTTCTTCTAATATGTAGCCATATTTCTTCAAATCTCACCGGACTTTGGAGACCATGACAATGATTTCGGAGGTAGTGTCGTGGAGGGGTGGGAGCGTGAGAATGAGAAGGACAGAGAAACAAAGGGAAGCGATGAAGTGGGGTGAAGGAGAGGAACCCATTGCTTTAGTATTTTCACTGTGCCTCCAATGTCCAGAAATAAAACCTCAATATTGATCAGCAAGCAATTTCCCATCTCAGTGCTTTGGATGCTTCAATGTTGGTACTACCGTTTAAGAAAACTCTGTCTCAAATATTACATTCCTCAGAAGGCAGTCCAGCAGCTTCTTTAATGTGGCTGCTGCTGTCTGTGCTGGTGTTCTTCGCATTGTACAAAACATTTTGAAGGAATCAATGGTTCTCCAACATTTCCATTTCACATTGCTGTATTCCAAATGAAGCATAATCAAACCACATCAAAATCAAATCAAATCAAACTTGCTTTTTCGTGGTTGCCCACATATCTGGCATACTTTGATTCCCATCCTCCGGACAATCTGGTCTGTCAATATTCCCCAGCCCCAAGTTGTCATAAAGCACAAATGAAACAAAGGACTTACACCTATAAATGACTTGCAAACATTTGCACTTAAACCCTGAAGATCAAAAGGCTCTACTAAGCTGAATTTTTTTTAATAAAAAAGAGGAAACACTCAAATCAGCATGAATAATGCAATTATTGGGAGAGGCTGCGGTCTGGAATAGTGGTGTTTGCTATAGCATTCAGAGATGTTGTCAAGAGGAAGTTCCTCCAGTAATCTTACAGGAAGTCCTGCTCTTCTGAAGTTCCGTTTCTCATTACACTGTTAAAAAAAAGGCCAATTTCAAAGCTAAGACGGCAATATATGTTGACTTTTTTCAACTTCCACAGAGGTTTTTTTTGAGAGATGGGGTGAGTGGAGGTGGGCGATGTAATTGTATTGGAAAGCAGAGAGTTAGGTCGCAAATGTGTCTTCAATATTTTTACCCTCATTGCACAGTCCAGTGTTTTGAAGTGAGCAACTGAAGACATGAACATTGAAGGGTGAGAAATGATTATTGAAAGACTTTGCGTTAGTGCATGCTCAATTATTCACTGGCTTTTAAATGGGAGTTGATCGGACTGGGAAAATGAAAAGGAAGGAGTCTGGCACTTTCCCATTGATAAACCATGCTGACATAGACCTGTTCTCTTTGACGTCTTGACTCTCCATGATCTCTCATTCGTGTCTCCCTCATTTCCCAGATAGTGACCACCTTCACTGCCTCAGCAATAATCAGTATGGACAGTAGGGCTCAGAAATGTGTGCATCTGTCATCCAGTTCACTGGACTACTAGCTCTTCAAACTATGCCACACCGATGATAAGCCCTGGCAACAATCTCTTCATTGGTCACTGCTGGCAACATGCCAGCCTTGACGCAGGCCAAGGTGTGCAGGATTCAGTTACAGCATCAGGTCTGGAGCAGTAATTACAAAATTCCACCTAAGATTTCTTTTTACAATACTAACGATAGAGCAAATATTAGAATGACAGTCTATAATTTCTTTAATATTGCACTGGAAAATTGACATTTACAGTAAAATCTGTTAAAGAATACTTTGCAAAGTCTTGCAGGCAGGCAGAAATGCAAATTCTGGGGAAAATGAAACGTTAAACCAGACTGACAGTAGTGTCAAAAGGTCAGTAAACTATCATATCAACAGTCAAGGAATGAGGAAAACAATTCCATCTGTGGAGAGGTGTTTGAATGTTCCAAGCTCTTGACCTTGCGTTGCGATAAGAATAAGCGAAGTTTAGTATTTGGAGAATATGTGAAAGCTATTAAGGCACTCCTTATATGAGGCATTTTGCCAACTGAATTGGGTCGACACTGCAGAGTCCGAATAAACGGTTTTCTTTGCTCTTGCTAGCATTTGAGTCCAGTCGATTTAATTGACATGACAAATATAAAAGAAGAAATCTGAAAGAAAAACTAAAATTGCTGGGGAAACTCAATATAATTTGCAGCATCCATGGAGAGAAAGCAAAGTTCATGTTGGGTCAGGTGACCCTTCTTCATGGACATTTGGAGTTCTGAACAAGAGTTATGCAACTAAAAACACGATTTCTGTTTTCACTCCACAGATGGAGCCAGATCTGCTAGCTTTTAGTAGAAAGTCATACATTGTGTTTAGCTTATTTTTCAATATCATCCTTAGTTTCTGGAGAACCAGAAACGCCAGTTACGGGGCACTTTCGGCAATTGATGTTTTCAGAGCTGCAAATGGTCTTCAAGTACCATTAAGTTAATTTAAGCAAACAATTATGCTCTGAATAAAAACATTTTTATAAACTTGAATAGGAGTGTAATGATTGCAGTCGGGCTGGAACATGGAAAAATAAGGATGTGACAAATTCATTTTTTCAATACTTTACAGTATTGCATAGTTTAGAAAATTCTCAAATAAAGAGCAGATGGCAATTATAGAACTATTCAATGTCTCCAGTGAAGAACTTTGGATACTGTATCTCCATAAAGAACTGAATTTTCCTCATCAACTGTTATCACCACACAATTGCAAACATTATTGGTGGTACGGAAAAATTGATGTCTGCCATCATCCTGATTTCTCCATCATCTCTTGAAATTAGGCCATTTCATTCCTGGGAAAGTGACCCAGCAACAATTTCTTGATCAGTCCACATCAGCAGCGTGCTTCCCTTGGTGGTGCCATTCATCGAAGCAGCACTGGCTCCAGCTCTCAGTCCAAGCAGCAGGGATCCACCACAATTCACAACATTATTACTGGAAATGCATTGTTTAAAAAAAAGAAACACCACAATCTAACTTGTAGAAAAATATACATACTTGAGAGGCAGAGCTCAACAGTTTGTGTAATGTGATAATTATGTCCTGGAATAACGTATTTGACATTGTTCCCGGATGAATGGAGAAGGAAATACCGAAATAACCTCACAAGAATTGCTGGTTATTCAGCATAACCTTTATTACAAATAAAATTTTAATCTCGAATTAAATTGAACTTAGGATCAAACTGACACTTTAATTGTTTCAGTTGCTCCTGACAGACTATAGGTTTCATTTTCATCGCATTTTGATTGTCGAACTTCGTACGCCTGCAGTTGGTTATTAAAGATAAATGAAGTCATTTAAATGAGCATTTTCCTGCATCCCACAATTGTGTGCCAGCTGCTTGAAGGACTGAAAATTCTGGATTGATGACTGCAGCCTGCATTCAGCTCTTTGTCAATGTCTTAAGTTTTGACTGGTTCGTTTGATGCTACATTATATCAAATTTGGTCATGGGTCATTGGAGGAGGTGTTGATGATACTTTTTGTTAGACTGTTAATTCGTAGACAAGATTAGCGTGGTGCTCGAAAAGCACGTAGGTCAGGCAGCATCCAAAGAGCACGAAAACCGACTTTTCTGTCCGAAGGCCTTCATAAGGAAGACATATGGTGTACTGGGCTTTATTGGTAGAGGAATTGAGTTCCGGAGTCCTGAGGTCATGTTGCAACTGTATAAGACCCTGGTGCGGCCTCATCTGGAGTATTGTGTGCAGTTTTGGTCGCCATGCTATAGGAAGGATGTGGAGGCATTGGAACGAGTGCAGAGGAGGTTTACCAGGATGTTGCCTGGAATGGTAGGAAAATCTTATGAGGAAAGGCTGAGGCACTTGGGGCTGTTCTCATTGGAGAAGAGAAGGTTTAGGGGAGATTTGATAGAGGTGTATAAGATGATTAGGGGTTTAGATAGGGTCGACACTGAGAACCTTTTACCGCTAATGGAGTCAGGTGTTACTAGGGGACACAGCTTTAAATTAAGGGGTGGTAGGTATAGGACAGATGTTAGGGGTAGATTCTTTACACAGCGGATTGTGACTCTGCTTCTTTATGGTCATTTAAGCAGGCATTGGATAGGCATTTGGAAGTTATTGGGCTAGTGTAGGTTAGGTAGGATTCGGTCGGCGCAACATCGAGGGCCGAAGGGCCTGTACTGCGCTGTATCTTTCTATGTTCTATGTTCTATGTTCTATAATAAATTAGGCTGTGAGCCTACGGGCTGGAGAAATAAATGGGCAGGGATGGGGCTGCGGAGAAGGTTGTTCAGGCGGGAATAGATGAATGGAGGTGGGCATAAAGATGATAGCTCGGTGAGGCGGGTGGAGCGGCTAGGTGAGAAGGAAGATTTGAAGGGAGGACAGGTCATGAGGAAGGTGGTGAACTGGCAAGTTGGAACTGGAATAAGGTGGAGAAGGGGTAATGAGGAATCTGCCGAAATGCACATTGATGCTCTGAGGTTGAAGTGTTCCACTGAGCAAGATGAGGCTTACTTCCTCCAGGACTCGGGCGGTGAAGGAGTGGTGGTGGAGGAGGCACAGAACCTGCATGGTTTCAGCGGAGTTAGGAGGGAGTTGAAATGTTTGGCCACGGAGCAGTGGGGCTGATTGGTGCGGGTGTTTTGGAGATGTTCCGTAAAGTACACAGCGAGAAGGCGTTCAGTCACCCCAATGTAAAGGAGACCACATCGGGAGCAACGGATCCCATAAATGACATTTGTGGAAGTGCAAGTGAAACTTTGGTGAATGTGGAAGTCTCCTTACGGACTTTGCATGGAGATTTGCGGGAGGTGTGGGCGCAAGTTTTGTAATTCCTGCGGTGGCAGGGGAAGGTGCTAGGTGGCATCGAAGATGGGTTGTTGGGAGGCATGGACCTGACCAGGTAGTCACAGAGGGAACGACATTTGCGGCAAATGTATCGGGGTTGGGAGTGAAAAAAATATCCCTGGTGGTGGGGTCCGTTTGTAGGTGATGGAAATGTCAGCGGATGATACGGTTTAAGTGGAGGTTGGTAGTGTAAAAGGTGAAGACTAGGGGCGTACTTTTCTTGTTGCCGTTGGAGGGCTGGGGTTGATGGTGGCGGTGCGGGACGTGGATGAGCTGCGTTGGAGGTCATCTTCAACCACATCGGATGGGAAATTTAGGTCTTTAAATATAGAGGCCATCTGGTGTGATCTGTGGTGGAACTGATCCTCCTGTGGCGGAGGCGGATGAATTGGAAGTAGTAGAGCGTTTTTGCACGAGGTACGGTGGGAAGAAGTGTAACTCAGGTAGCTGTGGGAATCTGTGTGTTTGTAAAAATGTCAATGTTGGTCATCGTTGATGTAGATGGAGATGTTCAGGAAGGGAAACTAGGTATCATAGATGGTCCAGGTGAACGTAAATTCGTGATGAAAGGTGTTGGCGAAGTTGATGAACAGCCCAACCGCCTCGTGGGAGCACGAGCTGGCGCTGACGCAGCCATCAATGTAGCAGAGGAAGAGGTGATGAGTTGTGACAGTGTAACTACGTCATATGGACTGTTCTACGTGGCCAACAAGGCGACAGCATACCTGTGGGTCAATAACGCTCTGGGGCCCCGGATTCAATCGCTGTCCCAGCAGATAATGTAACCCGAATACAATAAAATAAGAGTCTAATGATAACCAGAAACTGATTGGCTACTGTCAAGAAAACCCAACCTGGCTCATGAATGAGCTTCAGGAAATGAAAGTAACTTGGTCTGGCTTCCATGTTACTCCATACCCACTGCAATATCGCTGACTCTTAACTGGCCTCTGCTTAATTAGGTGCAGACTAAAAATGCAATCCTGGCCATCGATGCTCTTATTCCATAAATGAATTAAAAAATTGTTTTACCATGTAATCAACAGTTATTCTCTCTTATTAGTTCTCGTATTCTGTTAATCTTGCATGTCTGAATTCGAGCTAGAATGAAGTCAGTATCTGAGTGGGCTATGAAATGTCTATTATTGAGGCAAAATTATAATTTCGTAATATTGCATCTCTGTCCCAATCCATCATTTTACACATTTTATCGTGTTTTTCACGGTATCGTGGGAGGAGAAATGAACTGGACTGATGCAAAATGGACACTTTGCACAGCTAATTCAAGTATTCTCCCTGCGCAGTAGGTACAGTCAGTTTAATATGGTTACAGAAGTGAAATGTGGTTACAGGCAGTGGGCGGCACAGTGGCACAATGGTTAGCACTGCTGCCTCACAGCGTCAAGGGCCTGGGTTCAATTCCCGACTCAGGCGACTGAGTGTGTGGAGTTTGCACGTTCTCCTTGTGTCTGCGGGGGTTTCCTCTGGGTGCTCCGGTTTCCTCCCAAATCGCAAAGATGTGCGGGTCAGGTGAATTGGCCATGATAAATTGCCCGTAGTGTTAGGTAAGGGGTATATGTAGGGGTATGGGTGGGTTGCGCTTCGGCGGGTTTGTGTGGACATGTTGGGCCGAAGGACCTGTTTCTACACTGTAAGTAATCTAATCTAATAAAAAAAAGTTAATTACAAGACAATGCAGTTTCGATTGCATTTAATAGGAAATGATTACATGCTCGCAAGTATACATTGGTAACAGTTGAAACAGGAGGTTTAGCCAATCTGCAGAAATAGCTGGCAATGGCTTGCATCCTGACTTCAATAGGCCCCGAGACTCGTTTTCATTTTTGTCAAGTTTCTTGATGCCACCTAGTCTGCTTGAGCTTTGTGTGGGTTGAGTCGCTGAGGAGAAAGGGAATGAGCTTTTGGCTTCAAGAGCCGCAATGCTAATCTGTGGTAGCAAAAAAAGTTAGCAAATCATCTGGGAAGTGCGCTCCTTCAGTTGGGACACTCCTTAGGTAAGATCTCGCTTTCCTGTTAGTCCCTGAGCTGAGTCTGGTCACTTTGACATACCAGCAACATTAAGGGTTGCCGATCGCTGTCTAAAAAGAGACATTATTTCTGTGAACGAATTGTGTGCAAGCAGAGTGTTCTTTTTCTTTTCTTCCACAATTCCTCATTTTTCTTTGTTTTTGTTACGGAAGTGATAGGACAAGGGTTGTAGCGAAAGGAGGACACAACAAGAGTCAGAGTGGTTACGTGGTGGGGAACGCTCAGATTCACTGGGGTCATTTTAGAGTTTGTGCCGGGGTCCGAATACTCTGCTTCAGAGGGAAAATTTACTATCGCAGTCAACATTCACGAATTGGGTGGCGGGTGTAGCAGCAGTGAGCACAAACTTATACACCAACGTTTGATGATCATGTCAGTGACTGCGATGAGGACAATGATGGTCATGAAGACAATGAGTCCCTGCAGAAAAGCTGTGCCCAAGAAACCTAGCAAAGAGCACATCTCACTGTGCTCTGGAAGTGCAGCACAGTGGCAGGTCATTGGATATTTTGATATCAGTCAGTGATATTTTCACTGGATTTGGGTGCAGCAAATGGAGCCAAAAAGCGTGAATGTGCCCCGCTTCTCGGCCAGCAGATAGTGCAAATTCATCCGGTTCTGTAAGGCTATAGTAACTCTTTCGTCGCATTTAGCTGCTTGAGCAAATGGCGGTGTGAAAACATAGAGAGAACCTGGTCAAGAGTGATAAGGGTTCGCCATCTGCATGTTCGTGGCTTCGTGAAGGGAGAGGACAGGAATAATCCCGAAATCGGACGACATAGAAAACTTTGCAGCTCGCAGTCAAAGATTCATGTCGGCTTTGTGGCCACAAATGAAGTATGTGTCATTGTTGATCCGCTGAGTGTCAGTCTGGGTTCCTATCCAGCCGGTTGTGGAAGCGTCATTCAAGGTGGTCCTGTTGAGGTCCTGCAAGTATAGTACACTGCCTGACGATGTGGACAGACTCGCCAATGGGTTAAGGAGCAGGGGGTTAGCACACCGGCTGTTACCAGTATTCCATCCCGCGGATTTCCGTTTTTCAGACAAATGGATCCCTCGAGTGCAGCCTGTCTATGAGGAGTAGGGCTGGAGGTTTGTGGGAGACATTTACAAGGTGTAGAACCAACATTGTCATTTGTTCAGTCGGTATTCTGTTGATTGCTAACAGGTTTGACAGTTTCCCTCGTAATTTCCCTTTTCAGTGGGACGGCTGGAAGTTAAAAGCTTCCCAGTACTCCGATTTCCCATACATCTTTGTCATGTTATACATTTTTCCCCCCTTTGTCTTTATATTATCCTTAACTACGCTCGTCAGCAACGAGTAGTCCTGCCTCCACTTAGGATCTTCCTTCCTTTTTGGAATGAACTGATCCTGCATCTTCTGCATTATACCCAGAAATACCTGCCATTGTTGTTCCGCTGCCATCCCAGCTCGGGTATTGAACCATTGAACTTTGGCCAGCTCCTCCCTCATAGCTCCATAGTTCCCCTTATTTAACTGTAATATTGTCACTTCCGATTCTACCCTCTCCCTTTCAAACTGCAGATTAAACTTATTGCAATGTAATCACTACCTACTAATAGCTCCTTTACTTCGAGGTTCCTGATCAAATCTGGTTTGTTGCGCAACACTAGATCCAGAATTGCTTTCTCTCTGGTGGGCCCCAGCACAATCTGATCTAAGAGTCCATTTCGGAGGCACTCCACAAACGCCCTTTCTTGGTGTCCATTACCATACCGATTCTCCCAGTCTACCTGAATGTTGAACTCCCTCATAACACCTGTAGTAATATCTTTGGGGATGGCCAATTTCAGCTCCTTATTCAACTTACACACGACATCCATGCTACTGTTTGAGCGCTTGCAGATAACTCCCATGAGGGTCTATCCATACTGACTCTCCATCCCCTGATTCTAGGTTCCCCCGAGCACGGGACTGAATATCATTCCTTACCAACATGGCCACCCCA
Organism: Hemiscyllium ocellatum; assembly: GCF_020745735.1. Lineage (NCBI taxonomy): Eukaryota > Metazoa > Chordata > Chondrichthyes > Orectolobiformes > Hemiscylliidae > Hemiscyllium > Hemiscyllium ocellatum. The sequence goes on from NW_026867863.1 coordinate 1,182,979, forward strand.
CCCCCTCTGCCAGTCAGTCTGTCCTTAAGATAGCACATATAGCCTTGAATATTCATTTCTCAGGCCCTGTCCACTTAAAGACAAGTCTCAGTTATCCCTATAATATCGTAACTGCAAATTTACAAACGAGCCTCAAGTTCAATTTATTTCTAATGTTTTGTGCATTCCGATTAAATATATTTAACTTGTTACTCCCCTCACCCTTCCGATCAATCCCTATTTCACTTCACCTTACGGCATTATCCTCTATGCGTTGTCTTTCTTGAATTGTCTTGATCTAACTTTCCATCTAACTTCCTTCTTAAACTTCCAATTTGTCCCCTCCACCCTCAATCCCCACCACCCCCCCGCCCGATATTTAGTTTAAACACAGCTGTGTCGTAATGACAAACCGACCTGCCAGATTGCTGGTTCCCCCACCTATTAAGATGCAAACCGTCCATCTTGTATAAATTATCTTTACCGCTAAACATACCCCAGTGATCCAAGAATTTAAATCCTTGCTTTGTGTACCAGTTCCCCAGCCATATATTCCCCAAGTCCATTATCTCCCTGTTCGTGTCGGCTCCAGACCGAGGAGCTGGAAGCAAACCGGAGAAACCATCCTGGATGTCCTGCTTTTCAGCCTTCTTCCGAGTTCTCCGAAGTCTCACTGTAGAATGTCCTTCCTCTTCTTCCCGACGTCAGTTGTGCATCTCTTCCCCTTCGCCCTTGAGGATTTCCTGCACTTTGTTTGCACTTCCCTTATTCCTGACACCAGGAAGGCAACACACCATCCTCAAATACCGCCTTTTGCCGCAGAAACACCTTTCGCCCTGGACTCCCCTATTACCACGCTTCCGTGTGATGTCTGACTCCTCGGTTCTGCCTCCACGCCAATTTCTGTTTGGCTGACCTGACCGCCTCTCAGACTGGCAGTGACGTAAGTCTCGAAAGCACACCGACTTAAATAACAGTCACCCATCTTTATAACAACCTGTGCGCTCCCTCCGCTCCCTGCTGAAGTTTTATCTGTCTCACCAGACAACAACTCACTAGGACAAAGGACCCGATACACAGCATGAGCAAAACCAATGTAGTGTACAAAATCCTATGCAAGGACTGCACAAAGCACTACATAGGACGAACAGGAAGACAGCTAACAATCCGTATCCATGAACACCAAATAGCCACGAAACGACACGACCAGCTATCCTTAGTAGCCACACACGCAGATGACAAACAACATGAGTTCGACTGGGACAACACTACTATTATTGGGCAAGCCAAACAGAGAACAGGCAGGGAATTCCTAGAGGCATGGCACTCACCCACAGATTCTATCAACAAACACATTGACCTGGACCCAATATACCGGCCACTGCAGCGGACAGCAACTGACAACCGGAAGCGACAGAGACAAGCCACTATTAATTCCCGGAGGAAACATCACAGAAGCCCTTCACAGGAGGCTCCCAAGCACTGAGGATGTCACCTAGAAAGGGGAGAAACGTTTGCAACACAAACTCCCAGCCCGGCGAACAGAACCGCAACAGATACTAGTGAGTTGGCCAGGTGTTTAGGTGGCTATTTGGCCTTTGTGCATTCTGGCCCCTAGTTACCTGCCTGTGTGACCGATGCAGTATTAGTCAGAGGGATGAATGACACGTACATGGCCGGGGACAAAGAAAACTCTTCAAGTAGCACTGGAATCCAATCCAAAAGAAAATAGACTTCTGAAAAAAACGCAGCAGGCCATCAGACAGACAATAACACCAACACTGGACAGGAGGAAAAAAGGAGCACACTCAACACACAGGAGAGGAAAGCCCTGGAAGGTCTCAGAAAATATAAGAAGTATTGTATCCGACCAATTAAAACATGGCACATAACTGCCATACAAGAGAGAACACGGTGCATTGAAAGGCGAACTCACTACTTGCAGATACTGACACGTACCGACGGGAGGCAATGGACCTGATTCCACAGAAAGAAAACAGGATCACAACTGGCTAAGGAAATTCTACAAAACAGACGAAATAAATACGACTGACGGGCAAAGAATGAAACCTGGTGAATCCAAAACATCACTTCTATCGGAATTGCCGAGGCACAAATATTTGGGGGTCATTTCAGACACTTAGTGTTACTCATTGGCATACCGACGTACAGAATAGCAAAAGAACTTCAACATAAACTGAACACTTTTGGAAGCCTCACGCAACTCCGTCCACTCCACCCAACATTTCTTGAACATTATCCAAACAACAAGCTATGGGAAGACGAAGTCATGATTACTTTCAACGTAACGGCCCTATTCAATTCAACTAACATCCGCCTGACCAAAGAAAAACTGACTGCACTACGAGACGAACCAAGGATGCAAATTCCAGACAGCACCAACTCCATCAGCAAAGACAGCATCTTCAAAGCAGTAGACCCATGCCTCACAACTCATTTACCTTCAACGACAGGACATACAAACAAAGCAACTGTACACGCATGTGATCACCAATACAAGTATTCTTAGCAGAAGTCGTTATCCAGAGATTCCATGATCAGCTCATCTCACGATGTAATACAATCTTTGCATCCACTATTCGGACGACGCATTTGTTATCATGAATGCGATAACAAATTCGAAGAAACCTGCAATCTCAGAAACAACATTCACCAAAGAGGAAGAGAACAAAAACAGACTCTCCTTCCCAAATGATGGGCTTTTGTCCGAAACGGCGATTTTCCTGATCCTCGGATGCTGCCTGACATGCTGTGCTTTCGCAGCTCTGCTCTAATCTCTAGCATCTGCAGTACCCACTTTCCCCTACCTTGATATCACAATATAAACATTGTGAGTCGGAGTTCAGATGCCATAGTGTAGCTGTACGGCACATTGTTGAAGTCATCTTGATCAGTATGGTTGATCAACATGGTTAATCAAATCTCCTCTCAGAATTCTCTGTTCCAAATCTTCCTCATTACTGCATTTTCACTTTCGCAGAATAACGACTTTCCTGTGTACTCTCTCCAGTCCAATTCCACCCTTTCATATGACAGGGAGACCAGAACTGCGCACAGTCCGCAAGCTGCGATAGAACTCATTATTTACACAGTTCCAGCATGAGCATTCTGCTCTTATATTTTGAAGTTTGGCTGGTAGTGGAAATGAAGCCATTCTCTCACTTACAGAAATGATTGAAGTGCCCGTTTACTTTCTGTGTTCTGCACACTCTGTCTATCCTCTCACTTATTGTGCATTCTCTCTGTTTTTGATGTCCCCAAATGCTTTTCCGTGCATTTTCTCTTGGTTGTTTGCTTCGTTCACCTGTGCCCAATAGTTTTCGTTTTTAAAGAGTATACCATGTATTCTCTTGCCAAATCCAAGTACATCACATCAATTTTCAAGTTAATGTCTTAAGCCAAAGGAACCAGATTAATTCTGCGTGAGCGTCCTTGAACAAATCCAGGCCGACTGCCTGGGAGTCTTAGGGCAGAAATACAGCAAAAGAAAAGTTGCAGTAATACTCGAAATTTAAAGTCTTTTGATATTAAAAAGGAATATAATGAGGAAACAAATGGTTTTAGAGCAATAATTGGGATGAAAGCCAAGGTAGATTCATTGAATGAGGATCATATCTTAGAAACTGACTGGTAGATAAATTATGGAGAAACAATCGATTCAACGCATTGAGGTCATCAGAAAAAAAATATCAATAAAGACCCAAGCTGACTGGGCAAAATCAAACCTTATAGAATTGGGGCTAACATATTGGCATGTCTTAAAAATTGGAGAACTGGCAGAAAACAATATGTTTTTGGTTCGGAAAGCTCGTGTGGTACCACATGGATCAGTGTTGGCGCCCCAACATCGCAATACATGTCAAACATACTTTTACCCAAACCTGCAGACGTCACTAAAAGATGTCAGATTATGAGTAGGTGAGGTGCAGGTTTAAAAAAAACGCTCCAAGGTGACTGAGACAATGGGAGTGAATGTGGAAATACATGGCAGCCGAAAAACAATTTGGAGTTATGCACTTCGGTGATTTTTAGAGAATATCAGCCTACAGTTGAAGAAGGATTGTTTAGAAAATATTGATCGATAAACCTTTTCATGCTTCCCTTATTGTTTTGATCAGCGCAGATCTCTGAGGTCAATGCAGGACAGTGTGCCCTGAAACCAGCTATTAGTATTGGAATAACATTGGCACGCTGAGCAGTGTACATAGAACGACTACGGGGGTGGCTTTTACATTGAAAAGGATCTGGATATCCGTGCCCACCAGTCACTGAAAGCAATATTGCAGGAGCAGAAAGCATGATAAATGGTGTGTAGAACTTTATTTCAGGGGGATTCAAGTAGGTGAGTAAGGGCGTCTCACTGCAACAATATAGGACGATGTTGAGACCTCATTTCGAGCATTGTGCAGTATCGTGTCCAGTTTGGTCTTCTTACCAAATAAAGGACAAACCAGATATTGAGGGAGAGCAGGGAAGGATGACCAGACTGATCACTGTGACGTTCGCCTTGTTGTGTTAGCAGAGTTTGGGTCGAAATGGCATGTATTCCATGCGTTCCAGATCTCAATGAAATATATAAAGCACTGACAATACGAAATAGATTTGAAGGCGAGATGATAATTCCTCTGGCTGGGATGTCTAAAACAAGGGGCCACAGTGTTAGGTATAGACAGACCGCTGTGCATTGAGATGATGATAAATATGTCCACTCAGAGACTGGTGAACCTGGATAACATTCTACCATATAAAAATGCAACTCTTTGCCCACTCTCCTCCCCTGTCCAAATCCTTCTGTAGATCTGCACGTCTGCTTCATGCACCCTCTCCATCTCCCTCGATTCGCATCGTCTACAAACAAGACAGAAGTCCTTCAGTTCCTTCTTCTGGACTGTTCATGTATAAAGTGCATAGTTGTGCTCCCCACACTAAGCCTTGCAGAACACCATTTGTCAATGGCTGCCATCCTGAAAACAACTGTTCTATCCCAGCTCTCTGCTTTCTGCTAGACAGACAAACTTCTGTACAGTTCGAAACATTCAAAAATCTCTTTCTTCGCTGTGGATTCCAGGATATTTACCACAACCGAGGTTAGGCGACTCGATCTGCAATTTACCATCTTGTGCCTTATTCCCTTTTTAAACAGGCGTATCAAATTAGCGATTTTCGTCAGGGGCCCTAACTAATTCTCACGATTCGTTTTTTGAAATTGATCAAAAATCAACAATCTACATTATTTCTTGTAATTAGATTTATAAAAGTTCCAGAAATACAATTAATTCGCAGTTAACACCGTGCATCTTGCAAACGTTACGATACTCAAATAGAGAGTTAAGAGTCTGAAAAATATCATAATGGCCGGGTGTGGGGTTGGGCAGGGTAGATGACATGCATGTCCACCTCATAATCAGCAAGTTTGAACTTTTGAAGATACCATACCTCAGAGCCAATTACAGAGGGATTTCTTAGCACCCCTTAGAGAGTAATCAAAATGGGGACTGGCGTGGTTGGGGGGGGGGTGCGGGGGGTGGGGGGGTGGTTTGTTGGTGTATGTGCTCAAAGTTGGAAATGTATCAGTTACAATATTCCAAAATGATTTATGCGTCTTTTTGCCTTTTTGTTGTGTGTTCTAACTGAGCTGTAACTCGCTGATAACGGTCTCATAGATGTAAGCCACAATGTGGTCTCTCAGTGAAAATCTGAGATATAATGATCTCGCGGAATCCGGCAGGATGGCGAAAAGAACCCAGTCGTTACTGTCGACCAGAGCCCCACCATGGCGTCCATAGAGGTAAGGACTGCACCTCCACTGATGATTTGGTCTCATGCGGAAAGGCTGATTGTCTTAATTCTGTTTTCGTCACTGGGAAGACGTTTGGGAGATGACTTATTTGAGACACATAAGAAAATCAGAAGGGTAGATAGCCAGAGGCTTTTTTCTCGGATGGCGATTGGTTTCACGAGGGACATAGCTATGAATTGAAGGGTGATACATATAGGACAGATGGCAGAGGTAGCTTCATTACTCAAAGAGTAGTAGCATGGGCGTGGAATGCACGACCTGCAACAGTTGTAGACTCGCCATGTTTAAGAGCGCTTAAATATCATTGGGTAAACATATAAATGAAAATGGAATTGTGTAGGATAGACAGGGTTCAGATTGCTTCCATAGGTCGGTGCAATGTCGAGCGCAGAAGAGCCTGTCCTGTGGTGCAATGTCCTATATTCTATGTTCTACTGTGGAAGTCAAGGCACTGAATTTAATAAGGGTACCGAGACATTAAAAAGGTGGATGGTTTGGCGATAGAGATCATCGATGACTATATTTAATGGTATCTATCCCAACGATGACCCAAAAAAACCTCTTGCAGTTCACTTCCTGATTTCTTTTCCCAACATTTGGGACAATTGCATTGAAGTGATTTTCGTCCATGATCTAGAGTTAGGGAGACCATATAGGTTCAATCGCCTGCTCGTGTCCTGACGCCATCTGTGGGAAAGCTATGTAAATAATTTTACAAGTTCTCAGATGTCAGGAAGGCAGCCTCTGCTCTGTCAAGAGGAATGTCCATCCCGTTACATGTTCCACTACCGATGCTGGTCCACCGTGTTCAGTACAGTTTTATACTCGAAGACATTATAATTGAGGATCCGGTTTGGTTGTTTCAGAGACCAGTGTCGGTTTTATTACGTTCTGTGCATCTGGAGTTGCTCTTCGGGCAGACCGGGAAAGCACGGGAGATGTGCTTCCTGAAAGTACATTGGGGAAGCAACTTGTGGCATTCAATCGACATTGGCTTCAAGGTCACTAATACAGAAACCAGATTTCAGATCTCTATATTTTATTAATTGTTTTTAATTTCAACCAGCTGCCAAATGATTAAACTGGTGTGGATCAGTCATCCAGCGACTTTTCCACAAAGACACCATCTCCACGTTGGGGCACCTCGGAGTTCAAACTGAACATGATATTCCTTTGCTGCTTCACGGCTCTGTCAAAACGAACTTCGACTAATTTGATTATCGTGATGAGACTAGTGGTGTGGTAATTGGTCAGATTGTAATGATTCTCCTGGTAACGAGGTGGAAACAGTTGAGTATTTTTCCACATTGGCAGGCAGATGTCAGCGTTACAGCTGGAATGTAACAGCTTCCCCAGAGGCAAGGCTTGTTGTGTAGCATAAGTCTTCTGTCCCATTGCAGGCATGCTGTTAGGACCGATTGCCTTTGCCGTATCTCCTGTCATATCCATTTTATTTTTCATTTCACGTACAGTGAATCAATTTGTTTGAAGACGGGCATCTATGATACTGTAAACATCATGACGAGTGGATAACAGACACAGCACGTATGTCTGAAGGTGGTACAGATACTACGTTCGAGTTTTTACTTTGAGGTCCAGACCTGCTCTGTAATTTTGAGTGGATATATTGTGAAGCCATCTCCTTCAGTGAGTTGTTTTATCGTCCACCATCATTTCTGACTCGATGGAGCAAGACAGTAGAGTTATGATCTGTTCTGTTGGTCTTGCAATCATTTCACCCGCTCCAGTGGATTTGACTTCTACTGCTTGGAATGTAAGCAGTCAAGTGCGGTCGGGTTAGGGATTGCTTTCAGTTTTACGTACACGTGGGTCTGACCCTGGCAGGTTCATCCATACGGGAGAAAGTGAGTATTGCAGATGCTGGAGACCAGAGTTTAAAAGTGTTGTGCTGCAAAAACACAGCAGGCCAGGCAGCATCCGGGGAGCAGAAGAATCGACGTTTCGGGAATAAGCTTATGGCCGAAATGTCGATTCTCCTGCTCCTCGGATGCTGCCTGGCCTGCTGTGTTTTTCCAGAACCAGGTTCATCCATACTCATCAGTTGACCATAGATTGGCATGATGGTCATAACAGAATCAGAGAATATGTCGGACAAAGATTTACATATTGGGGTTGAATATAAGCCTGCTCCTGCTACTGCTGTATTCGACAGCACCACATAAATACCCAGTTTAAGCTGCACGTTATGCATTCGAATTTTTCTGCCTGCCCCCCAATTCACACGAAGACCCATTGACTCGTCATCCCGTATTCAGTGACCTACTCTAGTTTCTGTTGTTGTAAGATTTCCATTTTATTATTCTCATTTTGCAGAGGGTCTTTTGTGGTGTAGCCTCCAATTTGCCACGTTTTTCAAAACATCATTAACGATTCGTTATTGCCATTCCAGTAGTGTCAACGTCTGTGATTAAACTGAATGTGTTTCCCTCTGATTCTCTCTCTGTGTTGTTTATTAAGCGTTCCATAGTTCCACTAATGCCAATCCTATACAATTTTAGAAGCAATTAATTTATGTTATCATTCACTTCCCCTTGTATGCTAAACCATGTGGGAGAGGACATTTCAAAAGCTTTGACACAGGTCTTTGGAACTTTTTCAAGAACAGAAATTGTCGGAGAAAAGATGCAGATATGTGGAGTGAAAGCAGAGGTCATATTTTCGGTCCAGTGATGCTTCTCCATACCTCACAGTTTCTCCAGCAAATTTTTATTTATATTAAAGAGTTCTAGCATCCACATTTCTTTGTTTTTTTAAAACGAAATGTTTTGCCTCTGGTGATTTCTTCAGATACACAGCAAATCTAACAGCGTATGCAGAGGCAAAAAAACAGAGTAACGTTTCATTTTCCGTTTGACAATTCTTCAGAACGGAAAAGGATGCTTAAATGGACTCTTCAACCTCTTGACGGCGGTGGAGAATGGGTGACGGGTAACAGAGCGCATGGTTGTACCGTTCAAAAGGCAATCAAAATTTTCATTTTGGTGAAAGAGAGACAGTTGTAAAATGAGTGTAAATTGATGTGTCAAATGGGGAATGGGGTTTCCACTACTGAGTGCAAGATTAAAGAGGCATAACCACGTACGTTCATAGGGAGACCAGTAGAGATAGAGTATGAGAAAAGGAAAACAGTCATAATGGGTTCTGGGTGTGAAGTTCTGGGATTGAATATAAACTCCTTAAAGACAGTAACGTTCTAAAGATCAAAGTAAGATTTTTCTCCAGTTTGGTCTGCTCTTCATTTGAACATGACACAAGCCCAGCACCTAAATGTAAAGCACGGCAGTAAAGTAGATTGTTGAAACGGAAAGCAATGGGAAGGTTATTGATATTCCTACAGACTGAGTGGAAGACCTTCTCAATGCAGTTTCTGGTCTCAAAAATGTGAAGGAGATCGCATTGTGTGCATTGAAAGATTACAAGTGAAATGCTGCTTCAACTGGTAGGTGTGTTTGGGATCTTGAACAGAGAGAAAGGAAGAGTTGAATGGGCAAGTGTTGCATCTTCTGCAATTGCCATGGAGGACTGGGGAATTGTACGGCGTGTTGGAGAGTGTCACAGAGGAAACGGTCCCAGAGAAATGCTGACAGTGGAAGGGAGGGGAAAGACATATTTGGTAACGCTATCCTGCTGGCGAATATGGAATTGGTGTAAAATATTAATTGAATGTGGATTCTAGCAAATCGCGATGTGAGGACATGTGTATCTGTATCATTATTTTGGGAACGAGGAGAGGAATGAGGCATAAACGCGGAAGTGGGATAGCCACAGCTAAAGGCCCTATCTAGAAAAGTTAGGCGGAACTTCCATTGACAGAAAAGGAGGTCTTGTCGGACGCTTCCACTGGAATGTGGTATCATCGATCAGAAATGACAATGAGCTAGAAACTTGAAGAATTTTGTCACCCTCAGCTGATCATGTATTCAGCGCCATTCAAAAGATTGAAAATAATAAGATATCGACATTACAGTTTCTTGTCATAATTTTAATTCTAAGTCAGGATGCGAAAGCAGATCCTGTGGAAGGTCAGTGTGTGAACGGGCCAGACTCTTAACCAGATATTTCATAGCATCTGGCAATGACTAATTCTGTTGAAAAGAAATGATTCGATAAGGAAATGAGCTGCACATTGTTCAGGTCGGCTGTCAAGAATAGTACTCAATCACAAATTCATAAGCTTCACTGCAGGCCAGATTTGCACGTTTTCTTTGTTTACATTTTTCTTTGTCTTTGATGGTTTCTGACCAGAAGCAGTGTCATATTTTCCTTTCAGTTCGCTGGATGGCGTTTTCATGATGTCAGCAGATGGGAATCAGGGAAAATTAGATTAATTGGTGTGTGGCGGACTTGATAGAAATATACAAAATTATGAAATGGAAAAATATGAGATCGAAGCATGGAGATTCTTTCCAGTGTTGTGTGAAGTTAGACCTTGGGGTCATGATCTGAAAATGGAGGAGAGTAAATTTATGACTGAGTTGAGGAGAAACTTCTTCTCCCAAAGAGTTGCTAATTTGTGGGAATTCCCTGCCAAGTAAAGCAGTTCAGATTACCTCCTTGAATGTTTTAACGTCAAAGACAGATAAATTTTCTGTAGAAAAGGAATCAAGGCTTATGATGAGAGGGCGGATAAGTGGAGCAAAATCTATGAAATGGTCAGCCCTGATCTTACTAAATCCGAATGCCCAAATGGCCTACTCCTGCTTCTGGTTCTTATGTTCATATGTATTGCTTTTATTTTATGCCAAGTGTCAGTTTAGTTGAGTTTGAGGAGTGATTCTCACCGTGAGGCTGAGCGGATTTCAATAACTCTCCACTTTAATAGGTGTCCGAGCCCTCACGCTAAGAATAATGTTGTGTTTCTCCCAATTCTTACTCCACATCATTCCCAGAGTAACTCTACACTCAGCTGAGAACCTGAAATTAACCAGCATCCCAAGAACTATTACCATAATTGAAAGTCAATAGTGCACTCGGACAAACAATATCTGTTCAGAGCTACCCTGCACAGCAACTGACATTGATTCTGCATGTGACAGGCAGGGGGAAATTGCTGCTTTTCCCAAACACATAATGTGAACATGGGCATGGAGCTCCTTCTGGGTGGGGATGTTAACATGCAGGATTGCTATTCCAGCTGGATGAGGAGTGAAGGCCATGACACACACCTTGCTTACCTCATTTCAAATTGCTCCCCTTCTCCGGTTACAGAAGTCTCAGCCACCGGGAGGAGTAGTGTAAGGTGAGACCCATGATGAATCATGCTTTTGAGAAAAATAAACAAGCGGCAGCGATATTATCTTCACATCACGAACGGTCTCAGGAAACACCTCACCAAATCTAGCATTAGTGTAACCACAGCACACGGCACACAGATTACAAAAACGCTTCTGGCTCAAAATTAGAAGCAGCAAGGAGAAGCATGTCTGTTGGGAGTTTTATATAGAAGGCAGTACTGGGTGGACAATTTTGTGCATGTTATAAAAAGGAAATTAGATATTCCAGAAATTTTTGGTTAAACTCAGCAGGGCTGGTAGCATCTGTGGGAAGAAATTTGAAGTGGAATTTTATCAGAACAGTTTTTGTTTCTGAGCTCCAGTGCCTGAATTTCGTTTTGTTTTTGAGATCAGCAAGTATTGTTCATACAATATTAATAGACGGCATGGTTGAGAAAAGAGGGAAAGTGGTGAGGGCATAAGTGCAGGAGACGTCAGAGACAGCTGAAGGTTCTGTTCATCAGAATTTGGGGGTTAAGTATGAATCCTCGGGGAACAGAAGAGGTCATCTCAGAAGTACCCCACTGAACAGATGTGACAGATCCGGAGAAAGTGGGAACATAGAGTTACTCTCATCTGGTTATTGGGGTGCAACAGTGGCTCAGGGTTTATCTCTGTACCTAGGATGGGCTTTGATTCCACCCTGGGCTGGCGCCTACAATGAGTTTTAACATTGCCCCGCGTATGGTTGTATTTATTCCAGGCGCTTGGTTTTCCATCCCACAGTCGAAAAACCCACTGGTCTGTGGATTGGCCATGGTAAATTGTATTGCAGAATCCAATGATGTGCTGGTTAGCTATGGGAATGCAGAATTATAAGTATAGGTTACCTATGTGTCTGGTGGTATGCGCTTTGTAGAGTCAATATTGTCACGATGGACAATATGGCCTTTTTTTCCACATTGCAGAGATTCTGTGAATTTTATTTATCGCACTGTTTTTGACAACCCTTCCCACTACTCTAAAAATATGTGCTGGCCTGATTTGCCTTCACAAAATGTTAAATCTTATGCTTGTCTAAATGAAACTCCATCTGCTACTCTTCGCCCCTCAGCCAATCTGATTAAGTTCCCGTTGTACTCCGAATTTGTCGTTTCGCCATCCAATACAAACCAATTTTGGATGCTGTCTGCAAACTCCCTAACCATTCCGACCATATTCAAATCAATGTCATTTTCGTAAATCACGCAATCCATCGCATCCATGAAGCGGAATGCAGGCCACAGGCCTGCATTTCAAACAACAACGCTCCACCACTAACTTCGTTTCTTACCTTCTAGCTAATTACATCCATTTCTCACTGGATTCCATATGATATAACTTTGCTAACAGGCTATCGGGTTGAAAATTGTCGAAAACCCTACTGACGCCTAAGTAGCCAACATGCACTGCTGTGCCTTCATCAATCTTCTTCCTCATTTTTTAAAAAAACATCCAGCCAATAAGTGAGACACGATTTTCAAAGTACAAAGCCATGTTGACTACCACTAATCAGTCCTTGCATTTCCAAATACTAGTAATTCCTCTCACTCAGAATATTATCCAAGAAGTTGCCCACCATTGATGCCTGGTTCATTGTTGTGTCATTCCTTGACATTTCCATACCAATTTTCCAAAATAATACTCACATTTGCATATCTTCAATCTTCTGAGACGTCATCTATGGCTATCCACGGTGCAGATAATTCATTACTAGGCTCAAACAATCACTTGTGTAGCTTTCCAAAGAGTTCTGGGTTACAACTGATCAGGTCCCGTTTGTATATCCGCCTTTATGCATGTTAAGACTTCTATTCTTCCTCTTCTCTAGTATAGACACTTCTGAAGTTATCATTAATTATTACCACAAGTTCACTAGATTCCATGAGCGTCTCCACAACAAATACTGATATTAAGTTTTCAGATATTATTTCCGCCAATATCTGTGCTTCCAAGCATAGGTGGCCTTGTTATTCTTTAAGGGGACCTTTTCTCTCTCCAGTTAATCTCTTTCCCTTGCTGCATTTGTAGAATGCCTTTGGATTCTCCCTGACTCTATTTACTGAATCTTTGTCTTGTTCCCATTTCCCCCACCCCCGATTTCCCTTTTGAGTATGAACCTGCTGTCGTTGTTCTCCTCGATGCCTTGATTCGATCCCTGCTGTCCAAATTTACCATATGCTTCCTTCTTTTTCTTGACCAGATCCACAACATCCAGCCGTCCAGCAGATTTTACACCTGGCAAACTCACCCTACTCATTGCTAGACTCTGTAATCTCACTTCTGAAGGCATCCTACTTTTCTGTGAATAGTCTCTACTAAGCAGATTTTTTCAAAGGGCTTGCCTAAAACGATCATAATTGGCCCTACCCTATTTAGTACTTTAATATTTATGTCAGGGCTATCCTTCTCCATGTTTCCTTTAAAACTAATAGTTGCTGCAAAACAAGGTCAACACCTCTTGTAACATGTACGAGAGGTTGAATGGCCTCTTCCTTTAACTCTGTAACAGAAACACAATGCAGATTGCTGCACCCTGTTTTGCGCAAGCACACCCAAATGCTCTAAAAAATCTCTAAATGTTACAACGCAGTTTGGAAGCAGGGCACTTAACAATCGGTGCAGCATTACATAAAGTCAATGGGTCACAAATATTGTTACCCTGACTTATGATCACTTTTAGTTTCCCATCGGTCACCTTTTCAGCTAATCTATTGTAAATTGGGTGGAATATATGCACCTCTACAGTGGCATGGCACTGCTCACACATACAAGAAAGGATTTGAAAGTTTGAAAGATTAATGATCTATCCTTCAAAAACCCTCATCCATTTCATTCATATTCCCCGAGTAAATGTTCCCTTTTATTGTGACATGAAAAGCGAAGTAAGGAAGAGGTTAACTGAACCTGTTTGTATAGTGACTGCGATCAATAGCATTCTCCATGGATTCTAGTTATCCCAGTGGAGGAGTTACACCTTTTAATGAAAAATGTGCTCCATTCACTGTGTTATCCCAAAGGGTGAGTGGGAGCCACGAAAGCATTAGCAGCAATCATCCAGAGAGAGGGCGAGGACACATCAGAATCTGACTGCATTTACTGGAATGTTCGAAAAATGGATCAGAATATGATAACATTATACTGGAATGTTCCAACAATGGAAAGGGATTTATCCTGGAATATTTGGGCTCTTTCTACATATTATAAATATCTGCCATTAGCAGGGCGGATTACATATGTTCTTTACATTGTTCAATATATTTATTATCCAATCCTGGCCATCGTTGGTGTCCCTGGTAAGTCTCACTTTTCAGTTTTTCATTACATACACAGTTTATGGACATAATGCTGTTCTCTTCAATTTACTCTACTGTCCTTGCTGATGGTATTGCACCTATTGAGAGTCTTAATCCAGATATTCCTTCCACGCACCACTACTAACTACATCAGTCCACTTCTTCAGGCATTATCTCCCTCTTTCCTGTCTCTTGTGCATCTCTATTTTGACCTATTCAGTTTCCGCTATGAAGCACCACTCACTGTATCACAGTCCTTGTTATTGGAATATTGGGAACATGGAGTGACTCTCTTGTTCTGGTTACAAACTCCATTTCCTTCCTCTCACTCTATCGCATTTTGTGCCAATATCTGAGTCTGAAACAGACAAAGTGCAGCTGTAGTGATCGTTTTGGCCATGAACTGGTTCCTGCCACCATACCTGACCATTCCTAATTGTCATTCAAACAACTCCATAATATAATTCACTGACTCATCCCATTTGGTACTGGAAACTTGATCTATGAAATACAGTATTACTGATGTCAATAATCTGCTGCTGACAATCTCTGCATCAAACCTGCAGAAGCAAATCTGAGTCGACACTTCATGGCTCGTATTTGAAATTACGCCGAAATCTGATTCTGCCATAATTCCTGTGATCGGTTTTCTGTATTGGTATCGGGATTAGTAAAGCCATTATTTTAAAATTCACAAACGCGACATCATATCTGTCCGTCAATATCTCTCTTTCCAATTACCCAAGCCCCTGCCAGTTGATCATTAAAAAAAATATTTTCTCCATTAGTGTTTTCTGTTCGACACTGAATTTCACATCTAACACCGCCTCAGATTCAATCATACATGCACACATAGAACACCTTGCCTTGAACTGGTACATGCAGATACGGACATACATTTGTGGGAACCCCAATTACTGTCACTCACAGTATGATCTGCAAATCTTGATCTATTAGGCCGATATGTAGTCCACGTGTAGCAGCAATATGATGGCAAAGATTTGCAATACGCCTAATTTCTGGCAGATGGGCTTGTTTTACTGAGCAATACTTTAGTAACTTCTGTAAAGCTCTTTCTGCTTGTCTTTTACCTTGTCCTAGTTTATACTACCGGGGCAGCTTTAGAATTAAATGCATGGTGGCGCAGTGTGAGCGCTGCTCCTTCACAGCACCGATTCCAGGCTCGGTTGACTGCCTGCATCGAGTTTGCACATTCTTCCCGTATCTGCGTGTGTTAGCTCCGATATCCTCCGGTGCGGCCTCATCTGGAGTATTGTGTGCAGTTTTGGTCGCCATACTATAGGAAGGACGCGGAGGCATTGGAACAAGTGCAGAGGAAGTTTACCAGGATGTTGACTGGCATGGTAGGAAGATCGTATGAGGAAAGGCTAAGGCACTTGGGGCTGTTCTCATTGGAGAAAAGAAGGTTCACGGGAGATTTGATAGAGGTGTACAAGATGATAAGGGATTTACATAGGGTTGACAGTGAGAACCTTTTTCCGCTCACGGAGTCAGCTGTTACTAGGGGACACAGCTTTAAATTAAGGAGTGGTAGGTGTAGGACAGATGTTGGGGAGATTCTTTACTCAGCGTGTTGTGAGTTCATGGAATGCCCTGCCAGTAGCAGTGGTGGGCTCTCCCTCTTTATGGTCATTTAAGCAGGCATTGGATAAGCGTATGGAGGTTATTGGGCTAGTCTAGGTTAGGTAGGCTTCGGTCGGCGCAACACCGAGGGGTGAAGGGCCTGTACTGCGCTGTATTTTTCTATGTTTCTATGTTCTATGATCTGTGTTCTATCCTCCCACAGTCACAAAGCTGTGCAGGCCAGGTGAGTTGGCCATGTTAAATTGACTATAGTGTTAGCTTCAGTAATCAGAAGGAAGTGGGTAGCTCTTCGGTGGGGCAGCTTGACTTGTTGGGCAGAATATTCTATTCCACACTGTAGGTAATCTAATCTCAATTGATCAGGCATTGTCGTTTGTCAATGTCTTCATTCTTTGATTTGAAACTTCAAAAACGGAACACCTCTGTCTTTTATTTCCGCCATATTGCCACAACATGTTCTCACTTAATGAATTGCCTGTTTCTACCTTTATGTGAATCCCCCGTCGCTCCGTTACTTTCCCTGGTCATGGTATTTGACTCACATCTTTGAAACTTGTTATTTACCCTGTCCACTGAACACATTTGTTTGTCCCTCTCAGCTGATTGTGCGGTCAGTAACACCAGCAATCCGCCGAGAATTATTGTACAGGACGAGGCATTTAACTTGAATCTTAGGGGCTTCAGGCTGACTCTTGTTATTGAAAATTTAGGGAGATCTGGGGATGTTTTGCTGGTGGATGTGCTATGGCCCACCTCAGACAATCAAGGGGACCTGGGGGTTTTATATCTCAATTCTGGACGGAGCATGGGGTATGTAGTTACAGCATCTGGGTCTGCAACATGTCCAACAAGTGAAGCAGAGGCGCAGAGATGGGAAGCTCTGAAACAATAGAGTGGGAGCGTGTGGGAGAGGGATCTGCTGTATCCATCAGTGTCTTCATGCAGACGCACACACTCTAACTCTCCCTCTCACACACACTCACGCTCACACCATCATACAAGAACATAAATAGATACAGTTTAATATTTTGTGTGAATATGCATTTGCAGATTTGTATTTACGGATATATTATATTTCGTTCAAAACCATGCAATATGTAGTCAGACAGATAATGTGATAGTTTATAAACTCTTACATTGTAAATAAAGACAGTCTGACTCCAGTTGAAGACACAGATTCCAAACAGGACCTCACGCCTAAAGCACATTTTCTGATTTAAGGGATCACATCCTTCACATCGATAATAACTTACATTATCTCCAGACAGTGATTTGACATAAATTCTGAGAATTGCATATTAATGCATCAAGACCTACAAAACCATTTTAACTGATATAGCATTTAAGTGCCATGTTAGGTGGACTCAATACATGCGCAAAAGTTGCAGGACCCTTTGATCTTTTCCTTATAAATTCTGAGTCTGTTCTTATTCCCTCACTAACACCTAAGGAAAGTGCAGCGTTCCAAAAGCTAGTGTTTTCAAAATATCCCGTCGGACTATAACCTGGTGTTGTGTGACATTTTTTGCCTTGTCCAAGCTAATCCAACACTAGCACCTTCACATTAAGGCTTTTATTCGTTTGCCAATCCTCTCTCCAAGCATTTTTATTACACTAAACCCTGGACGCTTGTATTGCATAGTCACCTTTTGTGAGGCACTTATGAAATGCCTTCCAGAAGTCCAGTGAAAATACATCTATAGGATGCCCTTTAACCACTTTGCTTGACAAATTTACACATACACTCCAAAAATAATTCAAACTGAATTTATCCTTCTAAAACCATGTTGACTGCGTTGCATTGTGGTTTAACATTGACAACCCCTATTATTATTGCCTTAATAGCAGGTTTTAAGAATAGCTTCAATTTCAATAGTTTGTTCCCAACATTATATGAGATTAAATGTTAATACTCAAAGACTGGTGAACCTGGAAAATTCTGGATCACGTAACGCTGAGGTAGCGAAGGCACTCTGTATGAATAAGGATTTCTAGACTCTGAAGTTATGGGGAGAGATCACAAAAATGGAGTAGAAATTTGAAAGTTGGAACAAAACTGGTAGACCAAAGGGACCACTGCTTTTAATATTATATATTTTATATTTATAATCACATCATGACGTGTGCATGTGAAAAATTGCACTGAAGAGATATTCGACTGATACCTAGAATGGCGGAGGGGCTCAATGGTATGAAAGCTTTACTACTTTCACGACGTTTCTTTGCATCCAGTTAGAAAGCTCTGTAAGTGTTGCAACAAGCTCTGAGATATTCGGAAATCGACTTATGCAGGTCGACAATGTTTCCCGTTCCTTTTCCAGGACCGATGCTGGTGCTGGGTTTCTGAGTGTCTGGCGAAACTTCTAGGCGAGACCTGTAAAGCACGAAATATTTACTTCCTGAATGTGTATTGGTTAAGCAGATCTGTATTTACATTCGCTTCAAAGTCACTCCTCCTGACAGCACATTTTGCATCCCAATCTTTTGTCAATTGCTTTAAGCTTTCACCAGCTGCTAGAGCATTAACCTTGTATGCAATCATAATCCAGCGACATTTCCACATGGCTCCAACTCCACTTGATGACCTATCAGAAACGACACAGAGCAAGGTATTCCTGTGCTTCTTGAAAGCTATGTCGAAAAGAACTCCCCCTATTTGATTATCATGTTGGGCCTGATGGTGATGGCAGTTGGGCAGATTGCAATTGTCCTCACTAATGCTCACGTCGACTACATATGCTACTTTACTTTCATCTACCTGCTTTGTCACCTCTTGAAAAAAGTTCAGTCAAGTTTATGAGAGACGTTTCTCTCATGCACCAAGTTAAGCTGACTATTCATAATTGCCTTTCTGAATGCATATAAATCCTATCTCTCAGAATTTCCTCCACTTACACACCCCTGACATCAGACTCATTCTTCTGTCGTTCTCTGGATCTTCCTTGATGCATTTTTGAAAATAATGTCACAACACTAGTTGTCTTCCAATCCTCTGACACCTCAACCGTGACTGTCAATGATACAAATAAAAAAAAGCGAAAGAACTTCAAACAGTGTCAAGCAGAACCGAAAACTGTAAACAGACGTTGCTGGTAAAGTTCAGCAGGTCTGGCATAATCTGTGCAGAGAAATGATAGTTAATGTTTTGCATCCAGTGGCCTTTACCCAAAACTCCCAGGAGTGCTATAAATATCTCAGCTCCGCGGCACAAAATGTCTCCATGGCTTCCCACAATAACCTGGGATGCACTTGCACAAAATCTGATATTTCTTTCAGTTTAATTATTTTAAGACCTCCACGATTCCTCTTCCATAATGTAGCCTAATTTCAAAAAAAATCACATGCATTTATTTCCCCGGGTTCCCGAGCTTCCATGTCATTCTTCACAGTAAGAATTCGTGTAGGATTTCACCATCCCAGCAGGAACAGACTG
The DNA here is from genome assembly GCF_020745735.1 of Hemiscyllium ocellatum. Taxonomy (NCBI): domain Eukaryota; kingdom Metazoa; phylum Chordata; class Chondrichthyes; order Orectolobiformes; family Hemiscylliidae; genus Hemiscyllium; species Hemiscyllium ocellatum. The sequence goes on from NW_026867863.1 coordinate 1,202,386, forward strand.
AACGACAACGGACTAAGGGACGTCGAGTCCTTGTGAGCCGTCTGAAATCAACATGACCAGGCGCTTATGAGCTGTGTAATTGAACTGTGTTTGTTTATTTTTGCACAATTATGGGAAGGACAACCGTATGATAGTTTTCAGTATTTTTTTCCCTTTTATGCGTTGTAAACGATGCTGTTCTGTGTGGAGGGCGGGGTTAGGGTGGTTAAACTTCATGCCTCAAGTTGCATGATGTGTTGAGACTTGCAAACTTTCCACTGTACTCACATGAGTACATGTGACAATAAGCGCGATAAAGCTAATCATTCTCCAATGTTTACACACATAGATGACTGTTTGATTTTTAAGGGGGCGAATTGAAAATCTAGTTTCTCTTGTGCGATTAATATACTTGTAGACTCTCTTCCCATTCTCATTAAAGCAACCCTGATGAAGAGGACATGCTCGAAAAACAACGATTCTCCTGCTCGCTGGATGCTACCTGATTGGCTGTGCTTTTCCAGCACCACACTTTTAGACTCTGATCTCCAGAATCCGTAGTCCTCACTTTCTCCATCAAGCAGAATACGATTAATTTTTCCATGTTATTTCCACATAGCCCTCCATGTGATCATAATAATATTTTCAGATCGTTTCGACTTTCCTCTAAAAGTTAACAGGATAATTTATCCCAGTTTTTACAACTTCCTCACTGTCCAACTTAATTTGAAGTATGTCCGATTCAGAATCATCTAGACTTGATTTTTGGCTTTCTGTTGTAATCAATCACAGAGTCTCCTCTTGTTTTTCGTCCCTGTCAGAACACCTTTTAATCATATTCACATAACACATTCTGTGAGATTCCTTTTGTCTGGAGTTCATCTATAATAATTTGGTGTTCGACATGATAATTTCCACTAAACCATAATTTTAAAGGTTGACCTGACGCTGGAAATACCACGAACATCTTATCCCCGGTAGCAAATTGCTGCTTTTGATTTCTTGTCTGCTTCCTGTTCCTTTGAGGGCTGTGATATATTCAAATACTGTCTAGTCGACTACTCCGCTCTATTCAATTATTCCTGAAAATTTGACGCATCGTCCAAATACGTGGTCTGCAAATTCTGACTTACAAATACTGCTCAATCAATTTTATCGACCTTCTCACTTCATGCCCAAATAATAATTAAAATGGACTTAATTTCGTTAATTTATTTTTTGCTTCGCTGATAAAAAATAAAATGAATTCTTTCACTCCCATCATCTGGATAGCTTTGACAATTAGACCTCAAACATGGTCTTTAATTTCTGATGCCACATTTCAGGCGTTCTCTGCTCTTCTGCGAATTTTCCAAACTTCACTGGGTATTTTAGCCGCACATTTGCATAATAAGACCATAAGACCATAAGACATAGGAGTGGAAGTAAGGCCATTCGGCCCATCGAGTCACTCCGCCATTTAATCATGGCTGATTGGCATTTCAACTCCACTTACCAGCGTTCTCCCCGTAGCCCTTAACTCCTCAAGACAACAAGAATCTACCAATCTCGGCCTTGAAGACATTTAGCGTCCCGGCCTCCACTGCACTCCGTGGCACTGAATTCCACAGGCCCACCACTCTCTGGCTGAAGACATGTCTCCGCATTTCTGTTCTGAATTGACCCCCTCTAATTCTAAGGCTGTGTCCACGGGTCCTAGTCTCTTCACCTAACGGAAACAATTTCCTAGCGTCCACCTTTTCCAAGCCATGTATTATCTTGTACGTCTCTATTAAGTCTCCCCTCAATCTTCTAAACTCCAACGAATACAATCCCAGTATCCTCAGCCGTTCCTCATATGTTAGACCTGCCATTCCAGGGATCATCCGCGTGAATCTCCGCTGGACACGTTCCAGTGCCAATATGTCCTTCATGAGGTGTGGGGACCAAAACTGGACACAGTACTCCAAATAGGGCCTAACCAGAGCTTTATAGAGTCTCAGTAGCACATCTCTGGTTTTATATTCCAACCCTCTTGAGATAAGAGACAACATTGCTTTCGCTTTCTTAATCACGGACTCAACTTGCATGTTTACCTTTAGAGAATCCTCGACTAGCACACCCAGATCCCTTTGTGCTTTGGCTTTACTAATTTTCTCACCATTTAGAAAGTAGTCTATGCTTTTATTCTTTTTGCCAAAGTGCAAGACCTCGCACTTGCTCACGTTAAATTCCATCAGCCATTTCCTGGACCACTCTCCCAACCTGTCTAGATCCTTCTGTAGCCTCCCCACTTCCTCAGTACGACCTGCCTGTCCACCTAACTTCGTATCATCGGCAAACTTCGCTAGAATGCCCCCAGTCCCCTCATCCAAATCATTAATATATAATGCGAATAGCTGTGGCCCCAACACCGAACCCTGTGGGACACCGTTCGTCACCGGCTGCCATTCTGAAAAAGAACCTTTTATTCCAACTCTCTGCCTTCTGTTAGACAGCCAGTCCTCAATCCATCCCAGCAGCTCACCTCGAACACCATTGGCCCTCACTTTGATCAGCAGCCTCCCGTGTGGCACCTTATCAAAGGCCTTTTGAAAGTCTACATAGACCACATCCACTGGGTTTCCTTGGTCTAACCTACTTGTTACCTCTTCAAAAAGTTCCAACAGGTTTGTCAGGCATGACCTCCCCTTACTAAATCCATGTTGACTTGTTCTAATCAGACTCTGCTCTTCCAAGAATTTAGAAACCTCATCCTTAATGATGGATTCTAGAATTTTACCAACAACCAAGGTTAAACTGATTGGCCTATAATTTTCCATCTATTGCCTTGATCCTTTCTTGAACAGGGGGTTACAACAGCCATCTTCCAATCATCTGGAAACTTTCCTGACTCCAGTGACTCTTGAAAGATCTCAATCAATGCCTCTGCTATTTCCTCAGCAATAATGAAGCGCTTTTTTTTGTCTCACCTTCAATTCTTATTAACACAACTTTTCTGGCAATTGTCCTTCAGAAGTACATATCTCCTTATCTTTCTACATCGCAGATTGAGAGTATACTGTATCTCTTAAAATTGTAACCTCTTACATTGCTGCTCCTGGCTTATGCGAATAAACTTTACAGTCAGAGCATATGGTTTAAGAATATATGGTACATGCACCTTAAACATCTTTTGACCATATTATACATTCTGCTGCAGCTTTCTTGCATTCACTGTGCTTTTTGTTGCTACTCCAACCAAATTCATTGTCTAATCCTTTTTTAAAAATTTCCTACATCTGTCTTGCCAGTGCTTTTCCTAAACCACCAACACAGTGATTTCATGTGGCCTACATTTGTTTTGCAGTGAAAACGCTGAGTGTTTTTTTTTGCCTTTTCTTTCCACTTCAAGGGATTCCGTTTTACTCGGTGGACACCAAGATTTACCATTCCCTTTCCTTTTCCCCAATTCGTATCCCTCACGGATTGAAATAGATTTTGAATGCCAAACTTTGATTATGGATCAAGTCATTATGGATCAAGTCTGCTATTCCAACTGCTCATCTTTCCGTTTTAACTCTCTGCACCTGATGTGAGTCCTAACTGCTTCAGAAAGTGATTTTTTGATCACCTTTCTTAATGTCACTTTCTGAAGTTCAAACTCCCTCTTTCTTCTCTCTCTCTTTCTCTACACTTCTCGTTCTTTATCTTCACTACCTCTGTCTGTTTTTCTCTTCTCTACATTTTGTTGCAATTCCATGTCGTTTCCCTCAAACTCAAGGTGCCACATGTTCAACTAAATTTTAGCATTCTCGAAAGATTCTGACAGCGGGTTCCAGCAAATTTTAATGCTGAGGTATTGCTGTAATTATCTCTCCTTTCCTCACGCGAAGAGGCAGCTCCAACTCCAGCGTGTCTGCTGACTCCAGGCTTTGTCTTAATTTCATTCTTTAATAATCCCAAGGTAACTTCTTCCACGTCCAGTAAAGTATTGGTGACTGAAAAGGCCAGTGCTGCAGCAACCATTGTTTAAAAGAACCGAATTCACCAATCAGAACAAAATGCACGAACAGCTATATTAAAACTAGTCCTCGATATTGCGCCGACTGGTAGAATCAATCCGAAGTCGATCTAATCTACACTATTTCATGCTTGTTAATATGCTGACCTAATGAGCTGTGACTCGGCGCCTTCGAGGCTAACAACATAATTGCAATTATTGAGCAAAACACGCAAAGAACGTCCATCTTTCAAGGAGAAGGTGATGCCCCTCAAAGTATTTCACGAAAGTCGCCTGAACCATAACCTTGCCAGTTGTTTTAAGCATGTTTAACGCGGATATTCCACTTAGTATTAAATAATATGCAATTTGTAGACAACATCAACAAATGAAATGCAAGCAATAATAGAATAGGACAGAAAGTAGCTTAAACTGTCCAAATAGCCAATAGATTTTACCAACTTAATGATACGATCACTGACTAGTGGTGTGCCTCAATGAGCGGTGTTGGGACTGGAATTATTCAGAATTTACATAGATCATATCGAATTGCAGAGTCTCAAAGTGTAGAGAGTCAATGTTTACAATATCGCTGTGATCGGCAGCACAGCAAGTATGCAGAGAACATTGAGTCTTTGAAGAGGAACATAGATACATTGAGTGAGTGGGCAGAAGTCTGACAGATGGAATACAATGTTAATAAATGAGAAGTCATACATTTTGGTTGGAGAAAAATTAAAAATGATTATGATTTGAATGGGCAAAAATTGTAGCAAGCGACCATGCAATTACCTGGCTGCCCTTGACGCTGAGTTGACGCTCCTTCAGTAAGCGTTTTTAAAGCGAATGTCGATTGAAAAAGCATTTCAGGGGACAGCGAGAGTGCGAGTAAGTGGACCGGTGTCGACGAAAATACCAACTATGATTCTGTTGAATGACACAGTAGGATTGAAGGGCTGGACAGCATACTCCTACTCCTCGTTCTCATGTTCCATTATGCTCTTATGTTCAAAATCACCATAAACCAATCACACAAGAGAAACTGAGCTGGGAGAACTGACCACTCCCCTTACAAAGTGCAAGTTTTTTTAAAAAAAACAGTGTTTGAAAGCCTTCCACCTGATACAGTGTTTGTTACCCATAATCAAACTGGCAATAAAACCCATCCAACCCCAGATTTTCCGGTTTTTGTTTGTTTTACGACCTTCTAAAAAAAGCCAAGGACTCTTTTACCTTGATAAAAGAGCAGCATCGTCACACATTTTTTTTTTACTCTCTTGATTTCCCTCGGGAGTGTACTCCTATATCCTGTCTGCTCTTCAAGTGACTCACCTGATCTCACCTGACGAGACCTGAGATATAAATCCTACATTTTTCTTGACCGTAACCTCAATATCGTCATGTACGGCAAACTATTCCTGCAAGCATTGCCCGTCACACTATGAGGAACATGTTATCCCTTAACGCTCATTATCGCAGTTTTGAAAGACTGCTACTTGCCAGCCATCTATTTACTCGGAAAAAGCTTCCCCCAATCATCCTTTGAAAGTTCCTTCCTAATACTGTCAAAATTACCCATGTCCGAATTTATAACGTTTGGTTTTCGACTAGGCGTATTCATTACCAGAGCTATTCTCAAACAAATAGAATTACAGTCACTGGTCCAATTGTTCTCTCCCTCTTCTCCATCTCACGGCTCAGTCACCTGCCCTGTCGTATATCCCAAGAGGAAATAACGCAGAGGTCTTGTTCAGATTATCTATGATCATATTTAATGACACTGTTGGCTTGAGGGTACGAATGTTTGCTTATGTCTAAATTATAGTTTGTGTATTTGCATTTGTTTCTATGCTTGCCAGTGCCTTTGTGTGTGTGCTTTATTGTATTAATTTGCGTCTGCATCTCTGAGCATTAAGGATTCTGTCGTTTTGGGAGGGAATTCATTGAAATGGGGATGAACATGTCCATTTTCTCTCTCTTTCCCTCTCCCTCAGTCTCACTTACTTCTATTTAAAGTGATGTAATAACAGCCCCTGATGCTGCTCCTTGCCACAGCACAGGCAGAAGCTTTGTTTGGAAAAGGCATCAAATGCAGTGACTCTCTCACATTTTAACTCAATTAGTTCAGTTGCCAGTGCAATCTGATCAATGCAGTAAAAAGTTTGCAATATCATCACTTGTTGCATAATGTTAGGTCCAAGTTTCAGAAAGCATGGTATATCAGTTCTGAGCACTGCAGTCGCACAGTGCCGAGGAACCGGTTTTGACGTCTGTGTGGATTTCATGCACGTGCTCCAGTATCTCCCACAATCCAAAGATGCCCATCGTCGGTTAATTGGTCATGCTAAGTTGCTCACACTGTTCAGGAATGTGTAGGGATGCGCATTAATTCGGGTAATTGCTAATTAATAGGGTAGGAGAATGGGTCCGTGTGGGTGATTCTTTGCAGTGCCAGTGTGGGATGTATGGGCCATATGGCCTTTTCTCACGCTACACCAACTCTATAACCAAGGTTCAGGAACTTAAGCACTTGATACTAATATGAAGGAAAGAAAAATAACAGTCCAGTGCAAGGGTAAATAGTTTAAAGAAAGAACGTTGGAATTACTCGACTTTAACCTAGTCTATGCAACCACCGACTTCGCAGACTGCACCAAGCTCAGTCTCCAGACCGGAATGTGCCCAGTTTCCAGATCAAGTTGAACTTCAAAACTGGATGCATATCCTCCTGCGTTAGATTCCAGTTTGGGACTCCCCTCCCAGACATGTCACCTTCATTACTCTAAGCATTATTTCCGGAAGTTAAAAGTTTTGGGAAAAAATGCTTCTGAAAGACAAAAAATAAATACAAGTGAAATGAACGGCCGGAGCAGAGATACTCCGGCTGGAACATCATGAATCTGCTGCAATGCTTTGAAATTCGAAATAGTTATTTCCATTTCCGATGTGATAGACATGAGTGATTAAAATATCTGCTCCATTTGCTGATGAACAGACTCGAATGGCTGAATGGTTGAATGGCCTCATTCTGATGCTGTTTAAAACTCTGACGGCCTGAATGGTTTGGTTCTGTGTACGTGCAGTTGGGAGTGGCGCTGAACATGTTGGAACCATCAGTTATCAGCCCACCTCAGACTTTATGACGGAGGTTGCAGCTGCTGATAGCCACAGTGCCCCATGGATGCCCATTTTCCATTTGTTCGGCCCTCTGGAAGTATGACCAACTGCCCAGGACTTATTGCCAAATAACACGGTGGGTGGTGTCTTCAATATGAGGCTGAGACTTTGTCAACACCAGGACGGTGTGCTGGCTGCTCCGACAGATACTGTTGGAGGCAGATCCATCTGTGACAAGTAGATGTTGAGAATGTTTCCCTCTTGTTCATCTGTCACTTCACACAGTCTAGCTGCTGTTTTTCAGTCCTCGTTCTACATGGTCAGTGATGTAATTCTGGAGACACTATTGGTAATCAACATTGAAGTACCAGACCCATAATACGTTCTGTGTCATTGCCAACCTCAGCGCTTCCTCTGATTTGTTTTTAGCATCGAAGGGGACTGATTAATTAACAAAGGGTGGTGTGGAGCACAGTGGATATCCATCATCAAGATTCCCTGGAACATACCTGAACTGTTACCATCAGGTTTCCCTAGTTCTGGAATCAATGTTCGGCAATTGCAGGGGAAATCAGACCTGAATGCGTTCCACTGTGCAATCAGAGGTGGGTCTTTCCTATCGGTGGGTCAGGATCTACCCAAGGATGGTGATGGGACTTCATCAAACGTTGTCTATCAGTTCTGTTTTTGTGAGTATGAGAATGCCATCCTTTCTCCTCACTGGTCAATATGAGGAATGAAGAGAATAATGGGACAGGGAATAATGGGTTTAAAAGGTCTTCTATCAAAATGTGTATAGCATTTACAAAACAGATGTAAGTATTCAAGGCATAATTTGAGGGTAAATTAATATGAAGTAATGGCATTCGAGAGCCCTGACTGCAGGGGGACTGATATTGGAAATTGAATACCTAGAACATTTCATATTTTGGAGTGTTATTCAAAAAGTAAATGGATGTTGGGGAGGTCTCGGAAAAAGGCATGGCATCTGCATGATAGTAAAATCGGATTTTTCATCAAATGGTCGAGATATCGTCTTCAGCGTACTGCTTTGGTAGCTAAATGCCATTCGAGTTTTGGGAGCAATTCCCACCGTGAGGCTGAGTGGGTCTCACCAACTGTAATCGGCAGAAAGCTCTTTGGCCTGTGGATCTTCAGGACATTATCACCTTCTGGATCTGACATTGCCTAGAATTCTACAACTGTCATTCCCCTTGACATTCTGGAATAGACATATTTGTAAGATCCTATCACTGACATTGTCCACACCATTCTATACCTGACATTCCCGAGAGCATTCTGCATCTGAGATACACGAGAACATTGTGTTACCGACTTTCTGCTGATCATGCTACAACCGACATTTCTTGAAACAATCTATGAATAATTTTCCCCATACCATTCTATAACTGACATTCTCTAGAAACTTCTATCACCACCATTTTCAAAAACATTTTTTGACTGACATTTCCCAGTTTATTCTTTCACTGGCATTATTTATGAACAGTCGGAAGTCAGTGATGTGAACAAAAGGTAAGCTCCCGAGGTGAAATATCCCTTAGCAAGTCGATGCAGAAACAGTTCGAATCCTCCTCGAGCATTTAAAGGGGTGAAAACATTTTCCCTGCGTTTACATTTCTTCATGACAGAGGATCGATCACAAATTCGACCAAAAGACAGAAGTTTCCAATCTCCAGTTGTCCTTAAGGAACTGGGTGAGAAACCTTCAGGCCGGCAAAGCTTTCACCCTCCATATTTAAACGGTCATGTGATCGAGTGTGTGGGAATGTTTGAGAAAGCATCTGTTATTGAGCATGTGTCGACGGTGTACTTGGGGAGGGAGAGTTTTTGGCCTTTTATGACGCAATTTTTTCATTAAGTCAGAACTTTTACTTTGTTATTTTTGTTCCACTCATTTCAATAAATCTCTTAACTCAGTGACACATGTGAAAATGTCACTGGGCCCAAATCAAATGTGCCTACAAGATGATGTATAATCTGTTTGTTTTCCATCCACAGTTAACGCAGTGACAATCTACGTCCTACTCTCTAAAGATTGTGGCTTGTCTCCCTGTGTCAGCCATTACCTGGAAGCCATGGCAGTGGCGGATCTACTGGTCATTATCCTCGACTTGATATTGAGACACATTCCCATTGTTTATTATGAACAGTTTTATTTCATGAATTACATCCCCGTGTGTAATATCCACGCTGTCCTACTTTATGCAGCCATTGATTGTTCTGTCTGGTTCACTGTCACTTTCACTTTTGATCGGTTTACGGCCATTTGTTGCCATACGCTGAAAACTAGATATTGTAATGAGAAAACGGCGGCTGTGGTCCTCGGGACAGTGACTGTGCTGAGCTTTTTAAAAAACATTTTCTGGTATTTTATGTTCAGATCACGGTATTGGCTGCAGAACGCCCCCTGGTTTTGTGATGTAAAAAAGGAAATTCGTTACTCCCGAGTCTGGACCGCAATCGAGTTTCTCCACCAAATTCTAACCCCAGCTGTCCCATTTCTCCTGATTTTTCTGCTTAATGTTTTCACCGTCAGGCACATCTTGGTGACAAGTAGAGCCCGCAGGAGACTCCGGGTTCACAATAATGCGAAATCTGAGTGTGATACAGAAATGAGAAATCGACAAAAATCTATCATTTTACTGTTTGTGATCTCCGCCAATTTCATCCTGTTGTGGTCAACGTTAATGGTGTTTTCTATATGGTACCGGATGTATCATATTGGAATTACGTCTATATATCTAAATTCGTTTGTGAAGGAATTGGGCTTCATACTGCAGCTCCTCAGTTGCTGCACAAACACCATGATTTATGCCGTCACCCAGAAAAAGTTCAGAAAGCAGCTGAAGAATGTGTTGAAATATCCATTTGCCCACAATCAAAAATCAATTACAATCACTCAATAATCAATGCACAAAGTGTTATCTCGATTCAATTCACTGTTTCAGTAATGAAACAGCCTGTCACTGTGGCAACAGTCTGGGGGTCGTGTTGTTTCGTCGAGCCGTATCCCACAGGAAGTTATGGGGACATTTCAAAGCTTCTCACAACTCAGGGTACAGTGAGAAAGCAGCATCACACTAACTGTACCGATCACTTCAAGTTGTAAACAATAAACGTATTTAGTAAAATGTTCCAAGCAGCAAAGTGGACTGTATTGTTGATGTGCTTGTAGCGAAGAAGCTGAGCTGGAGAGAGACCCACTCTGCCCAAATCCTGGTCCTCAGAGAAGATCAGTGTACTGGGGCTGATCTCAGGTGATGGGTTTAAGTCTCTCCATCCGTGCTTTCACCTCAGGGTCACCCAGTTCCACCGGCCTTTGGCAGAATCCAGTGCTCTCGCTATGTCAGTCTCTATCCATATATCCTTCCAACTCTCACGCTGTCCTTATGTACTCTCTCCTATTTCGGTTCACATACTCAGTTTCACTGGCCCTTTCGCCATTCTCGTCCACTCTCTCTCTCTCGGTCTTGCGCTGTCTACCTCTCAACGACCCTCTTTTCAAATCTATGTTCTTCGAATCCTCTCTCATCTTCCATTGCAAGGAAACAGAGACAGGGTTTGGTGGTACTGTCAACCGTAGTTCATTGATTGTGTAACAGAGGGACTGTTGTGGTGCATCAGTCCGTTGTTTGGGTAAAAGTTTGATCATTTGGCCAAATGCCATTCACAGGGGACACAGTGAGAGTGAGAACACTGAACGTTACTCTGGGGTAAATATATAGAATGCACCATAGGCTGTGGCCAGGGTTAAAGATTGAAGTTGGGACAACAAGGGATTGTGTGTGGTTGGGTTCCAAGGCCATTTCCAGAGGATTCTCTGGGGCAGGTGAACAGGTTAATTCTCAGGTAGTGAGTGTCAGAAGATTGAGCTTGAACGGAGGGTCAGTGAGAATGATATTGCGTATGACGGTGAAGTACTGGGTATGGAATTCAGAGTGATGTTGGGGGAGTATGAGCGCGAGTGCGTAAGGCTGTAGGGGAGTGCTCAGGGAAGTTAGCATGAAGTGGCAGAGTGTATGGTGACGTGAGCCTGATGGTGGAGGAGAGTACAGGGAGTGAGCCTTAAGGTGCAGTAGTGTGTGGGAGCGTCAATATGACGATGGGATAGTGAGCAAGATATTGGCTGAGAGTGCTGGGGGTCAGAGTCACGGTGAGAAATTATGCGGAGGAGTGAGTGTGATGGTGGGCAAGTAAGCGAGCAGTATGAGTGATCTTTGAGCAATGAGAGGGGGAATGAGCATGATATTGGGGGATTGAGTGAGTGTATTTGCTGGATGGTGAGGACGTGAGGTGAGAATGAGTGTGACCGTGCAGAGGTAAGTGCGGGAGTGTGATGAAGATGCGTGAGTGTGCGAGGGCATGAGCATAGTTGTTGGAAAGTGAGCGGTGGTATGTGTTGGTCAAGGGTAGTGAGCGAAGTAGCGAGTGTGACGGCGTGAATGTGTGCAGAGCAGTGAGCGTGATGGTGGACGATTGGCTGTGGAAATATATCTCAGTGTGCTGCAGTGAGGGGGAGTGAGTATGACAGTGGGGGTGTATAGGTATAGTGCAGTTTGCATGATGGTGAGGAAGTGTGCATTGAACTGATGCGACGGAGTGTCGTCTGTGGCTGAGGGCGTGTGACGGTGGGGTAGAGTGCAGGGAATGTTGTTGTGAGGGTTGGTGAGTGTGCAGGCCTATCGGCGTGACAGTGGGATTCTGTACAGGATATTTCGTGTGACAGAGGGGGTGTGGGATCGTGACATTGAGCAAGTGTGCTGGAAAGTTAGCATGAAGTTGGGTGACTGTGCGGAGAAGTGAGTATGATCGCCTAGGAGTGTACACAGAAGTGAACCAGACTTTGCTGACTGCAGGATGGTAAACTTGTGTGCGGGTGAGCGAGCACAGGGCAGTGAGTGCTACGATGAGGGAGTGTGCCAAGCTGTAAGCGTGATGGTGGAGAGCGTGTGTGCAAGTGAGTGTGGTGGTGGGTGGGTGTGTGAGGCAGAGTGCGTGACGCTGAAGGAGAGTGATCAGGACGGTGGGGGATTGTACCGGGGAGTGCGTTTGATGGTATGGGAGTGTGTGAGGGAGTAAGCATGTGGTTGAGGTTTGTTCAGTGATGGTGACGGCGAGGGCTTGTGCTGGGGAGCGTGACGATGGCGAAAAGTGAAGCAGCATGAATTGACTGTGAGGCGAAAGGAGAGAAACGAGTTTGATGGTGGGGAAGACTGCAGGTATGTGAGTCTGCGGTTGGGATAGTATCCAGGAGAGTAAGAGTGACGTTGGAGGGTGTGAGGGATAGTGAGTGTGACGGAGGGGTAGTGTTAGGGCAAATGAGCGTGTCGGTGGGGGAATATGCGGGTGAGTGAGAGTGGCGGTAGTGACGTCTGTGGGGATTGTGCCTGACGGCGTGAAAATGTGCAGATGAGTGATCCTGATGGTGCAGATATGTATTTGGGAGTCAGAATGATGCTAGGCCGGTGTGCCAGAAAGGAAGTGTGATGGATAGCAGAGTGCAGAGGAGTATGCATGATAGTCGGGGAGTGAATCTGACAGTTTGGTGTATTTGAAGGTATTTTAATTGATGGTGTGGATGTGGATGGGAGAATGAGTGTCCTGGGGCAGAGAGAGCACAGTAATCTGCATAAGGGTGTATGATAACGCTGGAGAGTGAGCATGATTGTGATGAAGTCAATGCGGAAGTATGCGAAATCGTGGGGAGTAAGCGGAGCAGAGACCATGACTATGGGAAAGGGAGCAGGGGAGTGTGATTAATGGTGGTGGACTAACGGGGGAGCCCACATGTTGTTGGGGTAGTGAGCGAGGGAGTGAGCATGGCAGTTGTAAAGTTTGCTGACCAATAAGCATGGAAGTAGGTGAGTCAGTGACAGATGAATGTGATGGTAGGCAGTGTGCAGAGACAGAGAGTGTGAGGTAAAGACGTTTGCGGGACAGTGAGCATGATGGAGGGACAGTGTTTGCAGAAGATAACGTAACGGTCGTGGTGTGTGCGAGGGAGTGAGTGTGATAGTGGTTGGGTATTCAGTAAAATGAGCAAGACAGTGGGAGAGTGTATGCGGGAGTGAATGTGATGGTGAGCGAAAGCATGGTGGAGTAAGAATGATGGTGTGGTAATGTTAAGGGGAGTCAGCATCACGTTAGGGGTGTTTGCAGGTGAGTAAGTTTGTTTATTTGCGATTGTCTGGCGTAGTGAGTGTGATGGTGTGGGAATGTGTAGATTAGTTAGCATGAAGGTGGGTGTTCGTGCTGTGGAGTGAGTGTGAATGTGCTGTCGTACACATGGCAATGGTGTTTCTGTGGCGCAGTGGGCAGGGAGAGTGAGCTTAAATTTGGGGACTGTGCGGGGGAGTGATTTTGAGGGTGGTGCAGTGTACAGCAAGTGTGTATGACAGTGTGTAAGTGTGCATGGGAGTGCCTCTGACGGTGGTAAATTGTGCAGCGGACGAGGCACGAAATTCGGGTGAGTGCTGGTGAGTGAGTATGATGGTGGGGGACGAATATGGAGAGTGTGCATGATGGCGGGTAATTGTGTGCGATAGTGTGCACAACAGAGAGGTATCATGCGGGGTGTTAGCATTCAGTGTCAGTTCAATGGAACCGAAGTGGCAGTGAGGCAGTGTGCGGGGGTATGAGCTTTACAGTGGCTGAGAGGGCAGTGACGTGAGGGTGTTGCTGGAGACGTGTGTGGAGGAGAGCGTTATAGTGGTGTAGTGTGCCGGAGACACCGTGTGAAAGTGGGCCAGTGCGCAGAGTGAGCGTGACAGTGGCGAAATATGTGTGGGAGTGACAGTGAAAGTGGTGGAGTGGATGGCAACTTGGCATGATAGTGTCGAAGTGTGCAGGAGAGTGAGCCAGATGGGTTATGAATGTTCAGCGGATTCAATGTGAGAACAGTGAAGTGTACACACGAAGAGGTGTTTGAGAGAATGTGACAGTAGAAATGTGCGCAGTCGAGTGAGCAAAACAGTGTGAGAGCGTGCATTTGAATGAACGTGACGCTGGTGAGAGTGCAGGGAAGTGGGTGTGATGATGTCGCATTATGCAGGTGCATGAGTGTGACAGTGGGAGAGTGTGTGGAAGATTGGGACCCTAGGTGTGGGAGTGTAGAGAGGATTGAGTTCGATAAGATGGAGTGCATGGCTGAGTGAGTCTGATAGATCATAGAACAATACAGCACTGAGCAGATTATTTGGCTCTCGACATTGCACCAAAATGCGAAACTAACCTGAAGCCTATCGACACTATTCCACGTTCATCCAAATATTTGTCCAATGACCATTTAAATGCCCTTAAATTTGTTGTCTCTTCTACTGTTCCAGGCAGGCTGTTTCTTGCGCCTAATACTCTCTGAATAAAGGATGTCCCTCTGATATCTATGCTCCAACAATTATCCCTCAGTTTAATGTATTGTACCCTCGTTCTAGCTATCACCATCCGAGGAAAAATATTCTCACTGCCCGCCTTATCTTATATGTCTCAGTTAAGCTACCTCACAACTTCCTTCACTCGAACGAAAACAAGTCCTTCAGACCTTCCTCGTATGACATTCCCTCCATACCAGGCAACATTCTGGGAAATCCGCTCTGAACACTTCCCAAAGCTTCCGTATCCTTCCCATAACGCGTTGATCACATCTTCCACAATGCTACAACTCCAGCTGCACTAGAGTTTTATACATCTGCAGTATCATCTCATGATTCTGATACGCAGTCCTTCTACTAATAATAGAGAATACACCTTATGGCTTCTGAACCTTGGTTGAACCGGATCTATGTTGGACAGGAGAAAGTGAGGTCTGCAGATGCTGGAGATCAGAGCTGAAAATGTGTTGCTGGTGAAAGCGCAGCAGGTCAGGCAGCATCCAAAGAACAGAAAATTCAACGTTTCGGGCATAAGCCCTTCATCAGGAATGAGGAAAGTGTGTCCAGCAGGCTAAGATAAAAGGTAGGGAGGAGGGACTTGGGAGAGGGGCGATGGAGATGTGATAGGTGGAAGAAGGTCAAGGTGAGGGTGATAGGCCGGAGTGGGGTGGGGGCGGAGAGGTCAGGAAGAAGATTGCAGGTTCGGAGGACGGTGCTGAGTTCGAGGGAATCAACTGAGACAAAGTGGGGGGGAGGGGAAATGAGGAAACTGGAGAAATCTGAGTTCATCCCTTGTGGTTGGAGGGTTCCCAGGCGGAAGATGAGGCGCTTTTCCTCCAACTGTCGTGTTGTCATGTTCTGGCGATGGAGGAGTCCAAGGACCTACATGTCCTTGGTGGAGTGGGAGGGGGAGTTAAAGTGTTGAGCCACGGGGTGGTTGGGTTGGTTGGTCCAGGCGTCCAAGAGTTGTTCCCTGAACCGTTCCACAAGTAGGCGACCCGTCTCCCCAACATAGAGGAGGCCACGTCGGGTGAGCATGTCGCTGTGGGAGTGTCTAGGAGAGTAAGTTTGACGATGGGTGATTGTGCGCGGTTGTGTGCAGAGTAGAGAGCACGATGGAGGATGATTATGAGCGGCAATGAAAATACATTTGTGGGAGTGCATTAAGGACTGTGCATAACTGCGGTGTACAAGACGGGGCATTGAGCTTGCTGGTAGGCGGATATGTGGGAGTGTGAGCATGACGGTGAGGGAGCGCGTGGTAGAGACAGCATGCTGTTGGGAGGATGTGTGGGACAGTGAAAGGAATGCTGGCATAGAGGTCAGAGGTGGAGTGAGCGGGAACGTATAGATGTCTCGGTGAAGTCAATGCGATCGTGATTAGCTCGTGAGTTAGCAGTGTTCACTATCATGTATAAGTCAGGAGGGAAGTGAACCTGACGTCTAGGACTCTTTGAGGAGTGTGCGTAATGGTGGGGTTGCAGGCAGGGGAGTGTACGCGTTTGCAGATGAGTGACCAGCTCAGATTGCATGGGTGAGGCGAGAGTATGGAAGAGAATGTTATCGTGGGGGAGTGTCTCGGCAAGTGAGCATGACAATGGAGCGTGCGTGGATTACATAGAACATAGAACATAGAAAAATACAGTGTTGCGCCGACCGAAGCCTACATAACCTACACTAGCCCAATAACCTCCATATGCTTATCCAATGCCCGCTTGAATGACCATAAAGAGGGAGAGTCCACCACTGATACTGGCAGGGCATTCCATGAACTCACAACCCGCTGAGTAAAGAATCTACCCCTAACATCTGTCCTATACCTACCTCCCCTTAATTTAAAGCTGTGTCACCTAGTAACAGCTGACTGCATACGCGGAAAAAAATTCTCACTGTCAACCCTATCTAAACACCTAATCATCTTGTACACCTCTATCAAATCTCCCCTAAACCTTCTTTTCTCCAATGAGAACAGCCCCAAGTGCGTCAGCCTTTCCTCATACGATCTTCCTACCATGCCAGGCAGCATCCTGGTAAACCTCCTCTTCACCCGTTCCAGTGCCTCCACATCCTTCCAGATAAGGCCGCAACAGAGTCTGATACAACTGCAACATGACCTCAGGACTCCGGAACTCAATTCCTCTACCAATAAAGCCCAGTACGCCATATGCCTTCTTCACAGCCCTATTTACCTGGGTGGCAACTTTCAGAGATCTGTGTACATGGACACCAAGATCCTTCTGCTCATCCACACTACCAAGTAGCCTACCATTAGCCCAGTAATCCATCTTCTTGTTACTCCTACCAAAGTGAATGACTTCACACTTAGCTACTTTGAACTCCATTTGCCACCTTTCGGCCCAGCTCTGCAACGTATCTACATCCCGCTGTAACCTGCCACATCCTTCTTCTCTGTCCATCACTCCACCAACTTTCGTATCATCCGCAAACTTACTCACCCAGCCTTCAAGCCCCTCCTCCAGGTCATTTACAAAAATGACAAACAGCAATGATCCCAAAACAGATCCTTGTGGAACACTACTAGTAACTGCACTCCAAGATGAACCTTTACCATCAACTACTACCCTCTGTTTCCTTCCAGCCTGCCAATTCCTAATCCAAACCTTTAATGCACCCTCAATGCCATACGTCTGTAATTTTTGCAGTAGCCTACCATCGGATACCTGATTGAAAGCCTTGCTAAAATCCATGTACACCACATCTACTGCTTTACCCTCGTCCACTTCCTTGGTCACCTTCTCAAAGAACACAATAAGGTTTGTGAGGCACGACCTGCCCTTCACAAAACCATGCTGACTATCCTTGATCACATTATTCCTATCCAGATGTATATAAATCCTATCCCATACAATTCTCTCTAAGGCTTTGCCCACAACAGAAGTGAGACTCACTGGCCTATAGTTACTAGGGTAGTCCCTACTCCTCTTCTTGAACAATGGGACCACATTCGCTATCCTCCAGTCTTCTGGCACTATTCCTGTAGACAATGACGACATAAAAATCAAGGCCAATGGCTCCGCTATCTCCTCCCTAGATTCCCAGAGGATCGTAGGATAAATGCCATCATGCCCAGGGGACCTATCTATTTTCAACCTTTCCAGTATTCCCCGGACCTCTTCCCTACATACCTCAAAGCCATCCATTCTAATCATTTCTGACTCAATATTCACATCAGCAACAATGTCCTGTTCCTGAGTGAATACTGACGAAAAGTATTGATTTAGTGTCTCTCCAATCTCCTCCGCCCCCACGCACAACTTCCCACTACTGTCCTTGACTGGACCGATACCTACCCGAGTCATCCTTTATTCCTGACATACCTATAGAAAGCCTTAGGTTTTCCCTAATCCTACCAACCAAGGGCTTTTCATGTCCCCTTCTCACTGCTCTTAGCTCTCTCTTTAGATCCTTCCTGGCTACCTTATAACTCTCAATCGCCCCAACTGAACCTTCACGCCTCATCTTTACATAGGCTGCCTTCTTCCCATTTAGTAAGTGTGATGGTGTATGAGTGTACAGGGAGGAGAACTGGGTGGTGAGATAATGTGTGGGGAGTAATTTTGACGGTGGAATAATGTGGTGAGGAGTAAACGTGATCGTGTGGGTGTGTGCGTGGCATTGAGTAAGACAGTATGCGTGGAGTATGCGTGTGATAGCAACGATGGTGTGGCCTTGTTCATTGTTATGATAGTGGGAGAATGTGCAGAAGTGTGATCGTGACGTTGGATGGTTGTGCCTCGATTGATAATTAAAACTTCTTAATCTACAAGAAAGTGAGCTTCAGGTGAGGTTGTGTGTTTCCGATTGAGAGTGTTGATGCGAGTGTATGTGGGAGGGAGAAAATGAGAGTGGGGGAGTGTGTAAGGGAGTGCACGGGAGAGTCTGTGTGGGCGTGAGGGAGACGGATGAAATGTGAATTTGACCCGTGAGGGAAGCAGACCAATGCTGCTTGAATGTGTGGCAGGTTCTGCGGAATAGTGGGAGTTGTGACAACTTCGGTGCGTGGCAATAGAGTGAGTGTCCAGGATGATAAATGTGATGGTGATGGAGTGTGCGCCTGAGTGAGCGTGGTGGTCGGGGAGAGCGTAAGAGAATTATTAGTATGAGAGTTTGATTGGGCGTGGGCGTGAGCATGGTACTGCATTGTGTATGAGAGAGTGTGAAAATTGGTGAGTTGGCAGGAGAGGGAATGTGATAGCAGTGGAGTGTTCGGTGCAGTGAGCATGATTGTGGGAGAGTGAGCAGTGTTGCATGCGTGAGAGAGGGTGACGTTGTTGTGTTGTGATTTGGTCTTGAGAGTGATGGTGAGGGAATTGTTCGGGGCAGAGAGCGTGATCCTGGAACAGGATGTGTGGGAATGAGAATAACGGTGGGCAAGTGCATGGGAGAGTGTGTGTAGCAGTGTGCAAGCATGTGGGAGCGTGAGTATGATGGTGCAGGAGTATGCGAGGGAGTTATCATAACGGTGGGAGAGTGAGAATGACGGTGAGTGAGAGTATATGCAGAGGGAGTATAATCGTGGGCGAAAGTATTGATGAGTGAGAGTGAAGGTGCGGGTGTGTGCAGGATGTCAACGTGTTGGTGGGGGCATGTGCAGTGGAGTGAGAGTTACGGTGCTGCAGTGTGCAATCAATGAGTGATTTTGCGAAGGAGAGTGCATTTGAGTGAGATTAGGGGCTCGGGAGTACGCGGGGGAGTGTGCAGAGTAGTGGGGGAGTCTAAGGGACAGTGTGTGGATTCTCAGAGACAGTGAGCCCGACGGTGGGGGATCGTGCAGAGCGGTTTGTAAGGAAGTGAAAGGGACAGGGGAGAGCACAACACACTAACTGTGACAGTGGTGGAGTGTGAGGGAGAGTGAGCGTAGCCACGTGGGATGTGTTTGGGGGAGTGAGTGTTCCATTGCGAGAGTGAACGTATGATGAAGCGGGATGGTGGTGAAGTGTATGTGATTATGTCGAGGTGAGTGAGACGGATGATGGGTGGAGTGTACTGGGCATTGAGTGAACTTTTGTGGGAGACAGCAGGGAGTAAGTGTAACACTGGGTAAGTGGTTGGTTCCTTGGCCATGATGGTATGGAATGCGTGGGGAGTGAGCGTGCACATGCAGGTTTATGCGGCAGTGTGAGTGTGCCAGTTGCAGGTGGTGGGGTGTGTTTGCAGGTTTGTGTGCAAATTCTGTTGGAGAGTGCAGAGGTTTGCGCATGATACTTGTATTCACTGCAGTGAAGTGAACAGAATGGTGTACGTATGTGTGGTCGATGTATATAATGTCGGGGAATAAGCAGGCGAGTGTGATTTGTTGGAGAGTGTTTGGGGTGTTGATGTGATCATGGGGGAGTGAACAGGGCAGTACGTTTACAGTAGTGAAGTGTGAGGGAGTCAGCATGATCGTTGGGGTGTGCACGGAGCATTGTGAATGTTGGTGGCAAGTGAAAAGGGAGGGTACAGGATGGTTGTGGCGTGAGCAGGCGATTGATCTTTACAGTGTGGGCGTGTGCCAATGATGGTGTGCGAGTGGGCAGAGGAGTGAACGTGACGTTGGCGAAGTGTGTCCAGAGAGAATATGTAGGTGGAGATGTGTGTGGTGGTGGATGTGGGCCGTGTGTAATGTGTGTGTGTGTGTGTATCAGGCAGTGACGATGACAGTGTTGGAGTTTCCGGGCGTGTATGATGGAATGAGAGTGACAGCGGTGGAGTGTGCGCCCGGTGACACAGTATATTATTAGCGTGTGAGGGACTGTGAGTGTGATGCTTGGATGAGTGTCTTGGGGAAGGTGTGGGTAGAATTTGAGGGAATGATGGTGAAAGTGGGGAAGCGTGTGGCAAAATGTGAGTGATGGAGTGGAGCATGACAGTGGAGGGAGTTTGTGGGGCAGAGAATGTGCCACTGGGAGAGTAGGCGGTCAATTGAGTGCAATGGTGGGGAAGTGCATAGGAGAGTAAGAGGGATGGGATGGGTTTGCACATGGGAGTTAGCATGATGCTGGGGGACTGTGCAAGGGAGTGAGAATGACGTTGGGCTAGTGTGTAAGAGAGTAAGAGTAATGGTTTCGAGTGAGCAGGTTGATGTGCCACAGTGTGTGTCTCCGTGAGAATATTGCTGCGGGACTGTACAAGGGAGATAATGTGGCAAAGGGGAACAAGTAGTCTGCATGACAGTGGGACAGTGTGTGACGGAGTGAGTCTGGTGATGAGCAGATGAGTGTGGCCAAGGGAGTATGATGGTGTTGGAGTGTGCATGGGAGTGAGTGTTGAGAGGATGGCGGATACACTGAGTAAGGTTGATGGTGTGGCCAAGTGCAGAGGAACGTGTGTGACCGTATGAGTGTGCACAGGAAGTGGGCGTGACGGTGATGATTGGGTGGGGGTGTCAACATAACTGTGGCGAGGTACGTGGGGGTATGAGTGTGAAGGAGCAGGTGCCTGCTAAGCAGTGAGAGTGGGATGCAGGAGAGGGCTAGATAGTAAATGGAATAATGGGACACTGTGCGGAACAGGGCGCATGAAGATGTGGGCGTGTGCAGAAGATGAACATAATGGTGAGGCGTGTGCAGTGCACGGAGTGTGTCTGTATTGGAGTCTACCTGGGAGTGAGAGTTGCGGTGAGGTGATATGCTTTGGAGTGAGGTTTAGGGAGGGGTAATATGCAGGGGAGTATGCATGATGGTGAAGGTGAGTGTGGAGAGTTAGTGCGAGGGGAGGAATGTGCAGCAGACTGAACGTGGTAATGTGTGACATAGTAGAGTGTGAGCATGACAGTGGGGCAAAATGCAAGGCATTGTGCAAGAGGGTTTTGGAGTTAATGGGGGATGGATCGTACTGGTGAGGCAGTGTACAGTGAGAGAACATAACGATGAGGGACTCTGCCGTGGACTGAGCTTGACGGCTGTGCCAGGGAATGCGTGTGATGGTTTGGGAGTGTGCAAGGGAGTGAATTTTACACTGGGTGATTGTGCAGGGTACTGAGTGTGACGGTGGGTAGGCGTGCAGATGAGTAAAATTGAAGTTAGTTGTCTGCCAAAGGTGATGGTGGCATGGTCGGAGTGTGCAGGATATTCAGCATTATGGTGGGTAAGTGTGCAGCGAATTTGGACTGACGCTGGTGTAGTGTGTGCTGCAGTGACTGTGACGGTGTGGGAGTGTGTTGGAGAGTGAGTGGGACTTTCAGCGATTGTGTGGGGGAGTGAGGTCGACAGTGTGGGAATGTGCAGGGAATCTGTGTGATGGTGGGCAAGTGTACAAGGGAGCAGAAATGATTTTGTGGGAGTGTGCGAGGAGTGTGCGTGCTGGTTTTGCGAGTGTGTGGTAGGGTAAGGCTGATGGTGTGGGAGTGTGCGAGAAGCGAGTGCTAGGGAGTGAAAGTGACTGTGGGGAAGCATGTTTTGGCGGGAGTGTGGAAAGGAGAAGTAGTGTCACTGGGGGACAGGGCTGGGTAGTAAGTATGAATGTGGGAGCTTGTGTGGAAGAGTGTGCTTACTGGTTTGGGAGTTTGCAAGGAGTGAATATGATGGTGGGGGCTAGTACTCGCGCGAGAATGACAGTGTTGGAGTCTGCCTGACAGTGAGAGTTTACAGTGTGGAAGTGTGCTTTAGAGTGAGGTTGATGGTGGGGCCTGTGCAGGGTAGTGTAAGTGATGGTGAGAGAGTTTGCAGCTGGTGACTATGGGGAAAGGAGTGTGCGGGAACGAGCGTGATGTTGGGGAGTGAGCAGGGTTATGTGCGAGACCGTGGGGAGCGAGCGTAATGTTGGGGCAATGTACAGAACAGTATGAATGATTTTGTGAGAGTAAATGGACTGGTCATTACGCTGAGGAAATGTATGGGCGAATGAAAATGATGCTGGGTGAATGTAAATGATGATGGGGACGACACAGAGGATTGAGCTCCATTGTGGGGCAGTGTGCAGGGAAGTGAGTATGACGGTGAGTTAAAGTGAGGGCAAGTGGGTGGAGAAGAGATGGAGGAGTGTGCATGATTAGGAGTGATTGTGCAGGGAAATGAACGTGATGGAGGTCAGTGTGCGCGGGAGTGAACGTGTTGATCGTGAGGTATGAAGCAGAATAAGTGGGATGGTGGGGGAGTGTCCACCAGAGTGGGCGTGACTGCGAGTGAGTGTGTGAGGAAGTGAGCATGACAGTCTCAGAGCGTGCAGTGAAGTTACCGTGAGTTTTGGGGGAATGTGCTCAGTTGTGTCCAGGCTACCAAGCGTGATAGTTGGGGAGAATGTGCACAGTTAGCATGAGTTTGGAGGAGAGTCGGGGTGTGCGACCGTGACATTCGGAGAGTGAGCAGTTTTATATACGGGGGAGTGAGAATGAACCAAGAGGTGGTGGAGGGTTGTTTTTCAGACTGGAGGCCTGTGACCAGTGGAATACCACAAGGATAGGTGCTGGGTCCAATTCTTTTGTCATTTACATAAATGATTTGGATAACATGGGTGGTATAGTCAGCAAGTTTGCAGACGGCACAAAAATTGAAGGTGTAGTGGACAACAAAGAAGGTTACTCCAGAATACGACAGGATCTTGATCAGATGGGCCAATGGGCTGACAAGTGGCAGATGAAGTTTAATTTAGGTAATTGTGAGGTGCTGCATTTTGGGAAAGCAAATATTACCAGGACTGATATAGGTAATAGTAAGGTCCTGAGGAGTGTTGCTGAACAAAGAGACATTGGAGTGCAGGTTTATATCTCCTTGAAAGTGAAGTCATAGGTAGAGAGGATAATGAAGGAGGTGTTTGGTATGCTTTCATTTATTGGTCGGAGCAATGACTACAGGAGTTGGGAGGTTATGTTGCGACAGTACAGAACATTGGATATTCCAAAAAGCCACGTTTGGAATATTGCGTGCAAATCTGGTCTCGTTCCTATCGGAAAAATGTTGTGAAATTGAAAGGGTTCAGACAAGATTTACAAGGATGTTGCCAGAGTTGGACGATTTGAGCTATAGGGAGAGGGTGACCAGTTTGGGACTGTTTTCCCTGAAGCGTCGGGGGCTGAGGGGTGCCCTTATAGACGTATATAAAATCATGAGGGGTGTGGATAGGACAAATAGATAAAGTCCTTTCTCTCGGGTGGGGGAATTCCAGAACTAGAGGGCATATGTTTAGGGTGAGAGGGGAAAGATATGAAAGAGACCTGAGGGGCAACGTTTACATGTAGAGGGTTCTGTGTGCATGGAATCAGCTGCCAGAAGATGTGGTGGAGGCTGGTACAATTGTAACAATGAAAATCCATCTGGATGGCTATATGATTAGGAAGGTTTGGAAGGATATGGGCTGGGTGCTGGCAGGTTGGACTAGATTGGGTTGGGGTAAGTGGTTGGCATGGACGGTATGGACTGAAGGGTCTGTTTCCATGTTATACGTCTCTATGACATTCTAGACAATTCTGTATCCAAATAGCTAGTTCTCCCTGTATTCTACAGTGTCTAACTTGCTAACCAGTCTGTTATGTAAAACCTTTTGCCTTCCTGAAGTCCAAGTTAGTGACTTCCATGTACAAAGCCATGCCGCCTCTCCCTCATCATTTCTTGCCTTTCCAATTACAGGTAAATCATGTCCCTGAGAATCCCTTCCAACAACTTCTCCGCCACTGACTTCAGGCTCACCAGTCTATTGTTCCCTGGTCTTTCCTTCCCACCTTTCTCAAATAATGGCGCACATCTTGCAGCACCTCACCTGTGACTATCAATGACACAAATATCTCAGCGAGGGTTCCAGCAAACACTTCCCTAGCTTCCCACAAAGTTCCGGGTTACACCTAAGCAGGTCCCAGGGATTTATCCACCTTGCTGCCGTTTAAGACATCCAGTACCCCCTCCTCTGTAATATGGACACTTGTCACATTATCACTATTTATTTCTCCAAACACTCTAGCTGTCACATCCTCTTTTTGTAAAAGAATCTCATATAGAATCTCTCCCATCTCCTGCGGTTCCACAGACAGCCTTGATGATTTTGTGGGTACCTATTCTCTGCCTGGTTACTTGTTTGTCCTTAGTGTATTTGTAGAATCGCTTTGGATTCTCTGTAAACCTATTTCCTAAAACTATTTCATGCCTTCTTTTTGCCCTCCTGGTTTCCCTCGAGTATACTCCTACTGCCCCTACTGCTGTGCAGAGGGAGCTGGGTGTCCTTGTGCATGAATCACAGGAAGCTAGTTTGCAGGTGCAGCAGGTAATTGAGGCAGTGAAGGGAATATTGTCCTTCATTGCTAGAGGGATGGTTATGCTGCAGCTGTACAGGGTGTTGGTGAGGCCACACCTGGAGTACTGTGTACAGGTTTGGTCACCTTACATTAGCAAGGATGTACTGGCACTGGAGGGAGTACAGAGGAGGGTCACTAGTTTGAGTTGGGAGTTGAGAGGGTTGGTGTATGTGGAGAAGTTGAGAAAAATGGTTCTATACTCATTGTAATTTGGAAGAATGGGAGGTTGGATATAAATGAGGGATAAGATAGAAGCAGGGAGACTATTCTCCACTGGGGGCAGGTCAAACTACAGAGCATAACCTCAAAATAAGGGGGAGTAGATTTAGGACTGAGTTCAGGAGGAGCTTATTCAGCTAAAGGTTTGTGAATCTGTGGAATTCCCTGCCGAGTGCAGCATTTGACGTTATCAACTTGAATGCCTTTAAGACAAAAGGTAGATTTGGGAAAATGAGAGGAATTCAGGGTTATGGCCAGGAAAGTGGAGCTAAGGCCATGAAAAGCTCAGCCCTGACCTAATTGAATGGCAGAGCTGGCTTGATGGGCCAGGTGGCCTACTCTTGCTTCTCTTCCTTATGTTCTTATGTTGCCACTTTCCAGCCATCCTTTTCCTTGGGAATAACATCCCAAAAAGAAATTTTGAAAGTTCTTGCCTTGTGCAATTAAAATTGGCCTTTGTCCAATTTTGAAACTTAACCATTAGATCTGGTCTATTACTTTCTGTAACTATTTTAAAACGAGTAGAATTATCGGAGAATTCCGACAGTGTGGAATGAGACCATTTGGCCCATCGCATTGATACTGCCCCTCAGAGCCACCTAACCTTCACCTGTAACATTGCATCTCCCAGGACCATCCAACCTGCACATCCCTGAACACTGTGGGTAATTCAGCCTGGATAATCCATCCAACCTGCACATCCCTGAACACTATGGGCAATTCAGCCTGGATACTCCATCCAACCTGCACATCCCTGAACACTGTGGGCAATTCACCTGGATAATCCAACCTACCCTGCACATCCCTGAACACTGTGGGTAATTCAGCCTGGATAATCCACCCAACTTGCACATCCCTGAACACTATGGGCATTCAGCCTGTATAATCCACCCAACCTACACATCCCTGAACACTGCGGGTAATTCAGCCTGGCTAATCCACCCAACCTGCACATCCCTGAACACTGTGGGTAATTCAGCCTGGATAATCCACCCAACCTGCACATCCCTGAACACTGTGGGTAATTCAGCATGGATAATCCAACCTACCCTGCACATCTTTGGACAATGGGCGGAAACCAGAGCACCCGGAGGAAACCCACGCAGATAACCCAATAAGGTGGATCATCCCTTTCTTATTTCCAGTTCTACCCAAATAACTTCACTGGACGTACTCTGGGAATATCCTCCCTAAGCACACTCATAAAGCTATCCCCAATCAAAAACTCCACTCCTCCTCTCTTGTTCCCCCTTTCTATCCTTCCTATATCATCTACACCTCAGAACATTAACCTGCCAGTCCTATCCATCCCAGAGCCCCCTTTCTGTAATACCCATGATATCCCAGTCCCATGTTCAAAACCATACCCTCAGCTCATCTGCCTTCCCTGTCAGGCCTCTTGCATTGAAATGAATGTAGTGTAAGTGTTCAGTCCCACCTCGTTCTGTGCCTTGCCCTTGCCTGCCTTGACTATTTGACCTCTGAACTGTACCAGCCTCAGACATATCTCTTTTCTCACTCTCTGTTTGGGATCACACCCACTCCCTCACTGGGTTAATGCCTCCTGAGTAGCACTAACAAATCTCCGTGCCTGGATATTAGACACCTTCCAAATCAGGTGCAATCCATCCTATGCAGGTCAACTTTACTCAAGAGATTACAATGATCCAAAAATATGAATCCTTTCCCACTGCTCCAGCTCCGCAGCCATTCATCCAGCAGCTCCTCCTCTGTAATATGGACAATTATCAAGATGTCACCATTTATTTACCCACGTTCTGTATTTCTCATGTACTTATTCACAGTAAACACAGATGCAAAATACTTGTTTCCCTATCCCGCCCATCGCCTGCAGCTCCACACAATGGCTGCCTTGCTGATCTTTGACGGTCTCTATTTTCTCCCTAGTTAGCCTTTTGTTCTTAATATATTTATAAAAGCCCGTTGGATTATCCTTCACCCTATTTCCCAAAGCTATCTCACATCCCGTTTTTGCCTCCTGATTTCCCTTTTAATTGTACTCCTACTGCCTTTGTACTCCAAAGGATGTTTTGGATTGGAATAAATGCAAAATATTACATCTTGATAAAACACTCATTAAAATTCGGGCCTCAAGTAGTGATATGGAACAAAGAGTCTGAGGGCTTCCCGTCATTGAAGTTTGTGTTACTTGTAGACAGGGTGGTTATGAAGATGTTCAGCACTTACCTTCGTTGCTCAGACTTTTGACAATAGGAGTTGGGACGTTATGTTGAGGTTGTAAAGGACCTTGGGGAGGCCTCTTCTGGAATACTGTGCCCAGTTCTGGTTGTGCTGTAAGAGGACAGATATTATTAAATCGGAGCAGGTTCAGAAGAGATTTACCAGAATATTGCCATGAATTGAGGGATTGTGTTATAAGGAGAGGCTGGACAGTCTGGGATTGTTTTCACTGCAGTGCAGGAGGTTGAGGGGGTGACCTTATTAGAGGTTTATAAAATCACAATGAGTTTAGATAATGTGAATGGACTGTGTAGAGGGGGGATTCAAACCTCGTGTGCATTCATTTTGGGAAGTGATGAGAAAGGTTTGAGAAAAGACATTAAGGATTTTTAAAAAAACTACACGGGTGGAATGAATTTCCAGAAGAAGTGGTAGCTGTGATTACAATTACAATATTTAAAAGACATTCTGATAAGTACATAAATAGGAAATATTTGGATGGATGTGGACCAAGCGGAGGCCGGTACAATTAGTTCAGTTTAGAATTATGGTCGGCATGGACTGGTTGGACCACAGGGCATGTTTCCTTGCTGTATAACATTATGACTCTAATCCTCACTAACTCTTAAATTCCTCCATCCTCAAATCTCCCGATCACTTCACCTCATCCAGCCTCACAACTCTTCCTTATTTATATAATTCCTCACCAGGCACAGAACGCTCCCTATCTCATGTCCTCCAGTTTCTCAAATCACTGCGATATGTGCCTTTCTTTAGTTCCAGCCTTGAGGCTGCCCTCATTCACTCCGATTGGTTGGAGGACAAACTGGTACAACCTGGTCCTCCAGTACTGCCCTCTGCCCCCTATTGGCCCGCGCTGACATCAATCATCCGGAGCCCATTGTGAGGTGAGTGGTGGGATCCTCCCTATCTCTGCCCTGGGATGAGCTTCAACATTCCTTTTTTGATTAGATTAGATTACTTACAGTGTGGAAACAGGCCCTTCAGCCCAACAAGTCCACACTGACGCGAATCCCACCCATACCCCTACATTTGTCCCTTACCTAACACTAGGGGTAATTTTAGCATGGCCAATTCACCTAACCTGCACATCTTTGGACTATGGGAGGAAACCGGTGCTCCCGGAGGAAACCCGTGCAGATACGGTGAGAACTTGCAAACTCCACACAGTCAGTTGCCTGAGGCGGGAATTGAACCCAGGTCTCTGGTGCTGTGAGGCAGCAGTGCTAACCACTGTGCCACCGGGCTGCCCTAGCCCCCCAAATTCACAATGAATGGGGCAGTATCACAGAGCACAGGGGCTGGGGGCTATTCAGCCCATTGGGGCTGTACTGTCTTCCTCTGGAGATGCTGCAAATCTGTCCTAAGTCCCCTCCCATTTGCCCATAATCCCCCAAATCTTCCCTTAAAAAGTAAAATTCCAAATCCGTTTATGAATAACTGCTGAGTCTGTGTCCAGCTGCCGTTCAGACTGTTCCAGATGCTCAGAACTTACTGAATAAAATAATGTTCACATATTACTTGCCAATTACCTGAAAATAGTTACTAAAATTATGACATTATTAACAATTCCCCTCTCTCTGCACATTAAATATCCTCGAAAAGGATTTGGAACTGGTCAAAATCACTGCTTAACTTTCTCAGCTCCAAGGACAATTATCTGTGCTTCTGCTAGCTCTCTACAAAAGAGGAACACACCTTATTTTCATTTATTAGTGTCATAGAGATGTACAGCACAGAAACAGACCTTTGGTCCAATTTGTCCATGCCAACTAGGAATCCTCAACAAATGGAGCCCCATTTGCCAGCTATTGGTCTGTATCTTTGGAAACCCATCCTATTCATGTACCCAATCGGATGCCTTTCAAATATTGTAATTGTATCAGCGTCCACTACATCATCTGGCAGCTCAGTCCACACATACACCACACACAGCTTGAAAACTTTGCCCCTTAGATCCATTTTAAATCTTTGTCCTCTCAACTTAAGCCCATATGATCTTGTTTTGAACCCACCTAACCTGGGGGGAATGACCCTGGCTGTTCACCTTATCCATGCCCCTTATGATTTTATAAATCTCCGTGAAGTCACCTTTCAGTCTTTGACTCTCCAGGGAAATTAACCCTGGCCTATTCAGCCTCTCCCTGTAGCCCAAATCCTCCAACCCTAGCAAAGTCTTTGTAAATCTTGTCTGAACTCTTTCAAGATTCACAACATCCTTTCCAGAACAGGAAATTTCAAACTTAAAACAGAAGTCCTGAAATGGCTTAATCAATGTCCTGTCCAGTCACTATTTGACGTCCCAGCTTCTGTACTCAATGCATTGACCAATAAATATA
This sequence comes from Hemiscyllium ocellatum, assembly GCF_020745735.1. Lineage (NCBI taxonomy): Eukaryota > Metazoa > Chordata > Chondrichthyes > Orectolobiformes > Hemiscylliidae > Hemiscyllium > Hemiscyllium ocellatum. The sequence continues at coordinate 1,231,837 of NW_026867863.1, forward strand.
AGCAAACCAAACATCACCTTCACTAGCCTGCCTACCTGTGACACTACTTTCAAGGAACAATGAACCTGCACTCCATGGTCTCTATGCTCAGCAACATTCCCAAGGACTTTACCATTAAGTGTATAAGTCCTGCTCTGATTTGCCTTTCCAAAATCCAACAGCTTACCTTTGTCTAAATTGAACCCAGTCTGCCATTCCTCACCCCAATGGCCCATCTGGTCAAGATCCTGTTGCATTCTGAACTAATTTACTTCATTGTCCATTACACCTCTAATTTTGGTGTCTTCTGTAAAACCAATATCCATTTCTGCAGCACACAGGCCTCCAGTCCACAACGCAACCCTCTTTCAGAACCCTCTGCCTCCTACCTTCAAGCCAGTTTTGTATCCAAATGGCTAGTTCTCCCAACATTCCATGTTATCTAACCTGGTTAACCAGTCTGCTTTGTGGAACATCGTTCAGTGTCCATATAGACAACATCCACAATCTGCTTTTATCAATCATCTTTTTCATGTCTTCAAAAAAAAACTCAATCAAGTTAGACAGAAAAAATTTCCCACACACAAAGCCACGTTAACTATCCCTAATCATTCCTCGTCCTTTCAAATACATGTAAATCCTGTCCCTCAGAATCCCTTCCAACAACTTGCCTACCACTGACTTCAGGCTCACTGTTCCCTTGTTTCCTGGCCTTTCCTTACCACTTTTTTAAATAATAGCACAGGTCTTCTAGCACCTCACCTGTCACCAATGACAATATAAATATCTCAGGGAGGGGCACTGCCATCATTTTCTTAGATTTCCACAAATGTCTGGGATACACCTTAACAGGTCCCAGGGATTTATCCACCTTGCTACGATTTAAGACATCCAGTACTACCTCCTCTGGAATATGGTCAGGAGTCGGGCAGCAGTGGACAATTCATTTACAAAAAGGTATGTGAACGTAATAGTAAAATACTGAACAAGACCAAAAATACACCCAGAGACTGAGGAAGCTAGATAATGAACAAGTGGACATGAAGGAGCTCAGAGGTGAATCAGAGCAGTGTTCACTTTTATGATCCCACAGTCAGAGATGTCTAGCACCGAAACAGACTCTTCAGTCCAACACGTCTATGCCAACTAGATATTCTCACCTAATCTATTCCCATTTGCCAGCACTTGGCCGACATCCCTCTGAACCCTTCCTATTCAAATGCCTTTGAAATGTTACAATTTTTGTTGCCCTTTAGGCTCCTGTTGAATTTTCCCCTCATACCGTAAACCTATATCCTCTAGTTCTGGGCTTCACCACCCCAGTGTAAACAACTTGTCTATTTCCGCTATCCATGCCCCTCACGATTATATAAACCTCTTCAACATCACACCTCAGCCCATTACACTCCAGGAAAAATGGCCCCAGCCTATTATGCTTCTCCCTGCAACTCAAATCCTCCAACCCTGGAAACATCCTTGAAAATCAATTCTCAAATCTTTCAAGATTCAGTGCCTCCTTCTGATAAGATGGAGACCAGAATTGCACACAATTTTCCAATCGTGGCCTAACCAATGTCCTGTCCAGCTCCCTAAATCAGCACTCTGACCAATAAAGGGTAGCATACCAAATGCCTTCTTCACTATCTTATCTGTGACTCTACTTTCAAGGAACTGTGAACCTGCATTCCAAGGTCTCTTTGTTCAACAAGACCTTACAATTCAGTTTGTGAGTCCTGCTCGGATTTGCTTTTCTAAAATGCTGCACCTCACATTTATCTAAATTAAACCCTATCTGCCACTTCCCAGCCCATTGGCCCATCTGATCAATATCCCATGGTATTCTGAAACAACCTTTATCACTGACCACAATACCAACAATTTTGGTATCACCTGCAAACTTACTAACTGTACCACCTCTATTCACATCCAAATCATTTAAATGAATGACAAAACAAATCCTCAGTAAAACAAAAATCCATTTCCCTGGGTTTGAAGAAGACCATAAGACATAGGAGTGGAAGTAAGGGCATTCGGCCCATCGAGTCCACTCCGCCATTCAATCATGGCTGAGGGACATTTCAACTCCACTTACCCCCAATCTCCACGTAGCCCTTAATTCTTCGAGACAACAAGAATCTGTCAATCTCTGAATGTGCTCTGTGTAAATCCTGCCCCATGACTCTCTATCAGGGAGAGCTGCACATACTCCGCTCTGAACTTTGCCCCCTACAAAGCTGGCAGCTGCACGTGTCCAGTGAATCATTGCCCCGAATAAAGATGGCGGCGCTCACTCGAGTCAGTCGCGAGATGAGGCATTTTCCCGTTTACTACAAAGACGAGACTAAGTTTCAAATTTGTATTTTCCGATGTGCACCAAATGTTTGCAAAACCTCAGTCCAGACCAACACCATTTCCCTCCCGCTTGCTGCTGTTTATTTCTTTCCTTACAGACAGCTCTCCGCCCGCACATCCGCGCTGTCCCCGAGGATGATCACGTGGTATAGTCAAGTCCCGCCCTTCATTCACTCTGATTCATCGGAGGCCAACAGCCCCGCCAGGTCCTCCAGCTCCGCCCCTGTCCTTCCATTGGTCCGCCGATGACATCAATCATCCTGGGACGCGTGTTGGCTGGAGCATGCGCACTGCTTCGTGGCTTTTGTTGCTCTGCATAAGTTACAAGAGTGAGGGACAATGTTAAAAACACACAACCACTTGATGAAGCAGCAGCAACGCTAGTGTTTCCAAATAAACCTGTTGGACTATAACCTGGTGTTCTGTGTATTTTAATTTTGTCCATCCTAATCCAACACCAGCACCTCCAAGTCTCGAGCGAGGGAGGAATGCATAACATAAGAACTGGGAACAGGAGAAGGCCATCCTGCCCTTTGAGCTTGCTCTGCCATTCAACAAGATCACGGCTGATCATTTCGTGGACGCAGAACTATTTACGCATGTTCTCACCATATTCCTTCATTATTTATTTTTTTTTACAAAAAGCTACCTTAGCTTTAAAAACGTTTACTGAACTAGCATCAACTACTTCCCTGGGCAATGAATTCCATTGAGGTTAAGAAGTTCCTTCTCAATTCAGTCCTAAATTTGCTGCCTTTAATCTTGAGGTGATGCCCACTTGTCCTAGATTCACCTGCCAGCGGAATCATACTCTCTACTTCTATTTTATCCATTCCATTCATTATTTTATATGTTTCCATTCTTCTGAATTCCAATGAGTATAATCCCAATCTACTCAGTCTCTGTTAAACCAACCCCCTCAACTCTGAAATCAACCTCGTTAACCTCTTCTACACCTCCTCTAGTACCAGTACATCCTTTCTCCATGAAGGAGATAAAATCTACATGGAGTATTCCCGCTGTGGCCTCACCAACACCCAATACAGCTGGAACATAACCTCTGCTTTTCAGCACAATCCCTTCAGCAACGAAGGACAAAATTGCATTTGCCTTCTGAATTGATTGTTATACCTGGTGACCAACCCTCATGCAGTAGGATACTCGGGTCTCGCTGCATAGCAAATAATGCAACTTTTTAAAATTCAAGTATAATCTCTTTTTTAATGTTATTCCAACCAAACAGTATGACTTTACATTTATGAACATTATATACCATATGACCGACCATTACCCACTCACTCAATGTATCTATGTTCCTCTTGCAAAGTTTCACAGTCCTCCACACACTTTGTCCTGCTACTCATCTTAGTCTCAAATGCAAACTTTGACAACCTACATGTGGTCCCCAACTGCAAATCATCTGTATCAATTCTAAATGATCGCAGTCCCAACACTGATCCCTGAGGCACACTACTAGTCACTGATTGCCAACCAGAAAAATGTGCATTTATCCCCATACTTTGCTTCCTGTTAGTCAACCAATCTTCTATCCATGCTAATACCCTACCCCTAACATCATGCATCATTATATTATGAAACAGCCTCTTGCACAGCACCTTGTTGAAAGCCTTTTGGAAATCCAGGTACACCGTATCCACTGGTTTCCGTTGTCCATCTTGCTGGAAATGTCTTCATAGAATTCCAAAAGGTTTGTCAAGCATGACCTGCACTTTGGGACAATTTCTATCAAGTCCCTTCTATTTCTTCCTTGACAATAGACCCAAACATCTTTCCCACTGCAGAAAAGAAGCTTACTGGGGTATAATTCCCCATTTTTTGACCACCTCCTTTTTAAAATAGTGGTGTCACTTTTGCTGCTTTCCAATCTGCTGGGACTGCCACAATGTCCAGTGAAGTTTAGAAAATTACTGTCAGTGCATTTTCTATTTCTCCTGGCATCTCTTTTAGTACCCTGGGATACATTCTGTCAGGGCCAGGAGAATTTTCTATTATTAGCTCAATTACCTCCAACAGTCCAACACTAGCTGTTCTGTAATAATGATCGTTTCCAAATCCTCACCTACCTTTGTCTCTTTGTTAATTACTGGAAAGATATTAGTATCCTCCACTGTGATGTCCCATCATTAAATGCTCCTCCTCATTTTCCTAAGGACCGACATTTACTTTAGCCACTCTTTTCTCATTATGTATGTTAATATAAACTTTTCCAATCTATCTTTATAGTCTATGCTAGTCTATTTTTCTCATGTTTTACCTTACATATCTTTGTAGCTCTTCTGTGGCTTTCTGTTGACCTATAAAGTTTTCCCAGTACTAGTTTCATGCTGGTTTTGGCCACTTTGTATGCCTTTCAATTTCATCACTTTCCTTAGATACCCATTACAGAGAACACATTTTCTTACAGTCCTTCCCTTTGACTGAAATATACCTTTGCTGAGGACTTTGTAAATGTCTTTGAAAATCTTCCACTGCTCATCAACTGTCCCACCATAAAATCTTTGTTTCCAGTCTACGTTTTCCAGGTTCTTCCTCATTCTATTGTAGTTCCCCATGTCCAAGCACAGGATCCAGGTATTAGGTTTTATCTTCACACTCTCCATATGTATTAAATTCAACCATACAGTGATCACTTCTTCCGAGAGGATCCCTAACTCTGAGGTCACTAATTATTCCTGACTCATTGCACAGGGGCCAGATCTTGGATAGCTTGCTCCCTTGTCAGTTCCATTTCATACTGGTAAATAAAAAACTATCATGGATACACGTAATGAACTCCTCAAGGCTACCCTGACTGAGCTGGTTTGACCAATCTACATGAAGATTAAAATCACCCATGATAATAACCGCATCATTTTTACAGTCATTAGTTATTTCATTGTTTATTGCACATCCCAATGTGATGTTATTATTTGGTGGCCTATACACTGCACCTCAGTGACTTCCTTGTTAGAATTTTGAATGCGTCATTCCTGTTTCTCCTAATGTACAGCAATAACAACAATACTTGCATCGTATTGGATCTTTCACAATGGCAAATCTCCTAAGGTGATTCATGGATGATCAATACATTGATTAAGGAGAATGATTTTTTAAAAATCTTAAAGGAGAATAGAAAATGTTAGGGGGACTATTTGACAGATTTCTGCCCTTGACAGCTCCAATTGTAGAGTGATGTAAGTGGGGTGGGTTGGAAAGGGAACATGCAAAGGGGAAATAGAGGAGTGCAAGCAGTGTAAAAGGTCTTAAGGACAGAGGAGGTTCCAGACTGAGTCTGTCGGTCATAGACAGTATGGCTGCCTCATGGAGTTTGAAGCTGAAAATATGTTGCTGGTTAAAGCGCAGCAGAACAGCGAGCATCCAAGGAACAGGAAATTCGACGTTTTGGGCAAAAGCCCTTCATCAGGAATCTCCCTGATTAAGGGCCTTTGCCCGAAACGTCGAATTTCCTGTTCCTTGGATGCTGCCTGACCTGCTGCGCTTTAACCAGCAACACATTTTCAGTTCTGATCTCCAGCATCTGCAGACCTCACTTTTTACTCATGGGGTTTGAAGCACTGCAATGGGTCCATGCAAGTCATATTAGTCAAGGATTTTATAACGGTGCCTGAGAGTACTTTTGACAAGGACTTGATTACTGAGGTAGTGTGGGCTGAGGTTAGAACAGGAGAGGAGAGGTCACACTGCTTGGAATTTTTTTATAGCCTCCACAGAGTTCCAGGGAAGTGGAAGAGAAGATTTGCAAAATTTTTCTGGGTAAGAGCAAAAGTATCAGAGTGGTCATTGTGGGGGACTTTAGCTTCCCCAACATTGACTGGGAATTCTATAACTCTAGTACGTTGGATGGATTAGTATTTGTCCAGTGTTTACAGGAGGGTTTCCTGACACACTATGTCGAAGGGCCGACAAGTGGGGAGGCCACATTGGATCTGGTGCTTGGTAATGAACCAGACAAGGTGTTTGATTTAGTTTTAGGTGGGCACTTTGGAGAAAGTGACCATAATGCAGATGCGTTTAGTTTAGCGATGGAAAGGGACAGGTACATGCCACAGGGCAAGAGTTATCAATGGGGCAAGGACAATTATAATGCAATTAGGCAGGAATTAGGATGCATAGAATAGGGTAGCAAAATGCAGGGGATGCAGACAATGGAAATGTGGAGCTGGTTTAAGGAAGAGAAACTGCATGTTCTTGATAGGTACGTCCTGTCTGGCAAGGAGGAAGTGATAAGATCAGGGAACCATGGTTTACTACAGAAATTGCATCGCTTGATACGAAGAAGAAGGAAGCTTATGTGTTGATGAGCCAAACTGGTTCAGATGGGGAGGTGGAGTGTTCCAGATCAGCTAGGAAGGATTTAAAGAGAGAGTTAAGAAGAACAAAGAGAGGACTCAAGCAGTCTTTAGCAAATAGAATAAAGGAGAACCCTAAAGTTTTCTATAGGTATGTGAGGAATAAGAGGATAGGGTCGGAATAGGTCCAATCAAAGGGAAGTTGAGTGTGCACCCTGTGGAGCTCAGAGAGGTGCAAATGAATATTTCTCGTCGGTTTTTACTCAGGAAAAGGAGAGTATTGTAGAGCAGAAGAATGTGGTACAAGATATTAGACTAGAAAGGATCAAGGTTAGTTAGAAACAGGTGTTATCAATTCTAGAAAGAGTGAAAGTAGACAAGTCCCCTGGGCCGGATGGGATTTATCCAAGGATTCTCTGGGAAGCTAGGGAGGAGATAGCAGAGCCTTTGGTTTTGATGTTTGAGTTGTCATTGTCTCCAGGTTTAGTACCAGAGGACTGGAGAATTCCAAATGTTGTGCCTTTGTTCAAGAAGGGCAGTAGAGATGACCCAGGTAATTATACATCAGTGTACCTGACTTCTGTTGTAGGAAAGGTTTTGAAAGGATTATAAGAGATAAGATTTGTAATCATCTAGCAAACGACAATTTGACTTCAGATAATCAACATGGTTACGTCAAGGGCAGGTCGTGTCTCACAAACCTCATTGAGTTTTTTTGTGAAGGTGACTAAGCATGTAGATGAGGGTAGGGCATTTGACGGGCTATACATGGACTTCAGTAAAGCTTTTGATAAGGTTCCACATGGTAGCCTGTTGGAGAAAATGCAGATACATGAAAAGTAGGGTGATTCAGCAGTTTGGATTAGAAACTGGTTTTCTAAAGGAAGTGGTGGTTGATGGAAAATATTCAACTGGAGTCCAGTTACTAGTGGGGTGCCACAAAGTTCTGTTTTGGGACCACGGCAGTTTGTCACATTTCGAAATGACTTAGACGCAGGCACAGGTGGAAGACACTAAGGTGGAGTAGTGGATAGTGTGGAAGAGTGTTACAGGTTGCAGGGGGACTTGGATAAACTGCAGAATTGGGCTGAGAGGTGGCAAATGGAGTTCAATGCAGCTAAATGTGAGCTGATGCACTTTGAGAAGAATAACAAGAAGGCAGAGTACTGGGTCAATGGAAAGATTCTTGGTAGTGTGGATGCGTAGAGGGATGTTGGAATCCATGTACATAGATTTGTGAAAGATGCCACCCAGGTGGATAGTACTGTTAAGACGGCATACGGTGTGTTAGGTTTCATTCATATTGTAATTGAGTTCCAGAGCCGCAATATCATGCTGCAAATATACAAAACGCTGGTGCGGCCTCACTTGGAATAGTGTGCGTAGTTCTGGTGCCCATATTTCGGGAAGGTCATGGAAGAATTGGAAAAGGTGCAGAGGAGATTAACTAGGATGTTGCCTAGTCTGGAGAGAAGATCTTATGAGGAAAGGCTGAGAGAGTTGAACCTGTTCTACTTGGCAAGAAGAAGGCCAAGAGTGAATTTGATAGAGACATGTCAGATAGGGGAGACAGTGGAAGGGTTTTTCTAGGATGATGATATCAGTGAGCATGGGGGGCATAACTGCAAATGAGGAGGGATAGATTTAAGACAGATGTCAGAGGCAGGTTCTTTACTCAGAGAGTGGTAAGGGCGTGGAATGTACTACCTGCTAATGTAGACACCTCAGCCACATCAGGAAGATTTAAACAATCCTTAGATAAGCACATGGGTGATTTTGGGATAGTGTACAGGGACGAGCTGAGAACAGTTCACAGGTTGGCGCAACATCACAGACCGAAGGGCCTGCTCTGTGCTGTATTGTTCTATGACTATTGTGCTACAAGAGATTTCTGCTGTCTTAAACAGAGTGGCAGATCTTATATTGTGGGCTTAGGAAATATCACTGATCTCTACCAAACATGTACGAGGTAAAGTCAGGGCAATAATAAGATGCTGCAAAAGGAGGGGAACAGGTTACTCCATACAAAACCCTGCTCCTTCTAATCTATTTTCACCTCCAAAACTGAGGGAGTTCCAGAAAAGCAGCTCCATATCCCATGAGAACACTTTGCCCCACACTCGTTGTATCTGATTGTGCACGAGGAGTGGAACAGTCTGTACTGGGACCCACTGGGGCTCTGAAACCCTAAAGACTAAACTCATCTCAGCATTGAGAGCCCCACGACATTGTATGCATTTTCTATTGTTTTTAATCTGTTCCTGAATTCCCTTGTTTTTCCAAATGAACCTGTTCAAAATTGTTATTACACACACCTGCACAAACTGTAAATTGAACTCAGGTCTCTCAGTCCAAGAGTCGGGATATTTTCACATCACAAGGCATCAGTTCTCACTTCCCTTGTCTTTCAGCCTGCTGAGTTACGCCTGAATCAACTCTGCAATAGTGAGGAAGGGGCGGAACTGGAGGACCGAACACAGGCCGGTCCGCCAACCAGAGTGAGTGAGGAGCGGGGCCAATGCATTCTCGGAGAATGATTGGTCAGAAAGCAAACTGTTTTGCACGATTGTAATCATTCTCACTCCATAGTGGAACATTAAACCTCTCTCATAAATCAATGTGAGATTTTAAGAAGTAGTTGAAGTGTAAATCTGATAACGTACATATTTCCAATCGATTCACACAACTAGAGTAAGAAACTTATTTTCAAACTCCCAGAACAATCGATAATTTACATATCTGGCCAGTATGGTTAAGTTAGACCAAACAATCTGCTTGCATGCTAGACATCTCTATGTCTCTATCCCGACAGAAAAATTAGTAATGATGTATATTTCACCCATGATTCTGTGCAGATATGAATATTCTCTATAAACTCACTGATAACCTCAGATGCACGCGCAGTTTGGTTCCTATGTGGGGCATGCGCAGTGTCACATTGATCAGGACACAGAGACAGACATGGAGCTGCTTTCTCCGGCAGCGGCTGCGATCGGCTTCAGAGAGCGGCGCTCAGAGCCGGGGTGTGGGAGCCTCGCTGGGAGAAAGGAGCGGAGAGAATTCAAAAGTCCAGGATAAAGGTAAAAATAAACCGAAAAAGCCCGTCCAGTCCCGGGGAAGGAGGTGGCGGACTCTGATCAGGGAAACTGCCCAGGGGCACGGCCGCCATTTGTTTGAGGGAAGAGGGAGCGCGGGCCTCTGGGCTGCCATCTTGAGAAGGTCAAGGAGCAAGAGGGCGGGGCTATCGTGGTCTGTAGAACAATCAGAGGAAAGAGAAGACCCATTGTTATTGATTAATTCCATGAACATAGCATCACTGGGCGATCCCGCAGGAATATCCTCTCTCAGTCCTGCTGTGATGTTTCACCCAGTTAGAACCAGCAGCTATCCTCCTCTCTCAGCTCCCCTTCTGTCCTTCCTGCAGCATCTGTCCCTGGAACATTGAGCTGTCTGTCCTGTCCCTCCCTCAGCTGTTGTTCTGTAATACCTGTGATATCCCAATCCCATCTTAGATTACTTCACTGAAGACATGAAACATTTAATTCACATTCAATCATTTGCAATGGTGGGATTTGAACCTGTGACCAGGGAACATTTGTTGAGTTTCTGGATAAATTGCCTCACAATGCCACTAGGCCATCACTTCGCCTGCTCACAGGTTGCACATCCCAGTGCAACATGAATCGAAACCCTATCTTTTTGCACAATTGTTTGATCCTGAACCCTGGTGATATCACTCAGTATCCCTCCATGTGTGGTCCCTCACCGTGTGGGTCTAATTGCTGCCTCTATCAAGTCTCTTACTCTTGCAGCTACTCCAAATCCTGAGCCAACAGAATTTTCCACTCCAGAGAGATGAGGCAGTACAGGCACGGAATGGAGACTGGGATTTTCCAGATCTCTGTGGGCTCAGTGAATTCTACATGTGTAACCCTCACAAGTATCAGTCTAATTCCCATTCTGCCTATTTGTGTGTCTTCTACAGATACTCAGGGAGTTCGTGACTCAAAAGACTGGCTAACTGCTGGTTGGGGAGATGATTTGGCAGCCAGAGAGACAAAGGTCAGGGAGGTCGGAGCCTTCAACAAATCCTGCCGCCAGGTAAGATCACTCACTGTGCACAGAGCAGAGAACAGTGAGAGGGCTCCAAACATCAGCTAACAGGACATGACATAGACATAGTGCTCGAGGGGGAACACAGTACAGACTCCCCTCAGGCTCAATCACCACCCCTACTTTAAGTTATATTGTACTGAGACAGCACCTGGAGTTCCCAGTTTTCATTCCAGGCGTGTGCTGTCTTGGTGATCACCAGGACAACAGAGGGGAATGCAGGGCTTCAAAGAGATGGTGGGAATGCTGCCTGGGATCTTTTTGTTCCCTAATCCCTCTCCAACACTGTGTGTATGGCTCGTCTTGTGGATCAGTGTCTTCAATCATTCTCACACCTATAACAGTTCCTATCTCTGTCATGTCCTCTCCTCTCACCAATTTCTTGACATATTTGTAACGTCCAGTCCAGATCCCATCCACATTGCTATAACTTGCGTCAGTTTCTACAACATGCCTTGTCTCGATAGGCTCCTCCTCCAACAACCGAAGACATTTGGTCTGTTTCTGTGCTGCATGATTCTTTATTCGAAGTTTCCTAAACGGAATGAGTTGTCCCATTTCTCTTCAAACCTTCTCCTCTCCATGTACCTGCCCAAGTGTCTTTTTCCATGTTGTAATTGTACTTATTTTTACCATTTTCTCTGACAGTCCATTCCGTCTATGCACCATCCTCTGTGGATAACGTTGCTCCTCAGCTCCCTCTTTAAATTCTTGCTCTCTCACATCACGTTTATGCCTCTAGCTTTGGACTCACCTACCCTTGGCAATTCACGTTAGTTAGGCCCTACATTGTTTCATAAGCCTTCATAAGGTCAACCTGTGGCTTTATTGATGACAGTGTTATTAATATTTAAAGTCTGAGTGAAGATTTGTAGCTCGGGTGTCCGTTGGACCCCATATACAAACCACTACAACGGACAGCTGAAACTGACACCCGGAAGCGGCAAGAACAAACCACTATAAATACCGGAAGAAACATCAAAGAAGCGCTTCACAGGAGGCTCCAACAAACGCACTGATGATGTCCCCTAGCCAGGAGACGAAACGTTTGCAGCAAAAACTTCCAGCTCGGCGAACAGAACCACAACAGTGTTAGTAATATCTCCAACTCATGTACTCAATACGCTGGCCAATGAAGGCAAGTGTGGCAAATGCTGCTTTCCCCACCCTGTCCACTTGTGATGTCACTTCCAAGAAACAATGTAACTGCACCCCCTGGTCTCTCTCTGTTCGACAACACTGTCTAGGGCCCGAACATTAACTGTGTTAGTCCTCCCTGGTTTGTCTGAACTAAATCCAACACCTGAATTAAATTCCATCTTTCATTCCTTGGCCCTCTGGCCCAGTTGATTAACATCCCCTTCGATATCTATATCCCCTGCCCACTCTTCCACTAATCTTGGTATCCAGAGACTCCTATATTTTCACTCAAATTGTGTATGTAAATTATGCACAACAGTGATTCCAGCACCAATCCTTACAGCACACTACTGGTCAGAGGCCTCCAGTCTGAACAACAACCCTCTGTCTCCCACTGTCATCCCATTGCGTATCCAGTTGGCGATCTCTCCCTGATCCCTTTGTGACCTACCCTTACTAACCAATACATTATGCTACACCCTGACCAAGGGTTTGCTGAAGGCAGAAACAACAACTGTTGCTCTGCCGTGATCTATCTTTTTGATCACATCTTGAACAAACTCAAGTCAAGTTTGTGAGACATGTTTCCCTCGCACAAAGCCTTGCTGGCTATTCGTAATCAGTCCATATCTTTCCAAATGCATGTAATTCCTACCTCTCAGAATGACCTCCAACCACTGACCCACCCTGATGTCATCAGTCTGTAGTTTCCTGGCTTCCTCTTGCAGCCTTTCTTAATTAATGACACAACATTATAATCATAGTCAGAGAGTCATACCGCATTGTTCGGTTAATGCTAACCATACTCTAAAACTGATCTTTCCCTACCTGCCTGTTCCTTGATCATATACCTTCAAACCTTTCCTATTCCTGTCCTAATTCTAATGTCTTTTAAACATTGTAATTTTCCGCACATTCTCCCCTTCCTTGGGAAGTTCATTCCACACGTATCCCATCCTCTGTGTAACAATGTGACCCTCGCATCTTTTTTTAAAATGTCTCTCCTCTAAACTTAAGAATGTAGTGCCTTGTCTTGAAACTCCCCTGAACATGGGAGAAGACAACTCCCATTAACTCTATCTATCCCCCTCATTATTTTATAAACTTCTATGAGGTCATCTGTCAACATTCAGGTTTCAATGAAAAAATACCAACCTATCCAGCCTTTCTTTATAACTGAAAACTTCCATAACCAGCCACATCCCAGTAAATCTCATCTGAACCCTCTCCAGCTTAATAGTATCCTTCCTCTAACTGGGCGACCAGAGTTGGACACAGCATTCCAGAAGTGGACTCACCAATGGTCTGTATAATCTCAATGCGACTTCCCAACTCCTAAATCCAAAGGACAGAGCAATGAAAGCAAGTTTGGCAAGCACCTTTTTAACCATCCTATCTCTCCATATTGCAAACTTCAAAGAAATATGTACCTGTACCTCGATGTCCCTCTGTTCTACAACGCTACCGAAGGTCCTACCATTAATTGTATAAGCCCTGCCCGTGTTTGTTGTACCAAATGCATGCCCTCATATTTATTCAGATTGAACTCCATCTACAGTTTTTCAGCCATTCACACATTTCATCAGGATCCCTTTTGGAATCTCAGAAAACCTTCTTCACTGTCCACAATTCCACCTTCTAGTCTACCTGCCTATTCACACATGGTACAAATACCTCTGCTGGGGGCCCTACAATGTCTTCACTAGCTTCCCACAATGTCCTGAGCTACATTTGATCAGGTCCTGGGGATTTATTTACCTTTGTGTTTTAAAACTTCCAGCACCTCCTCTTCGATATTGTGGACTCATTTCAAGACATTGGCTCATAGAGATGTACAGCATGGAAACAGATCCTTCGGACCAACTCCTGCTTGACGTATCTCGTCACATTTGCCAGAACTTTGCCAATATCCCTCTAAACCCTTCCTATTCATACACCCATCCACATGCCTTTTAAATGTATTTCTATCAGCCTCCACTATTTCCTCTGGCAGCGTATTCCATACACTCTACAGGAACCAGTTGTCCTTTAGCTCCCTTTGAAACGTTCCCCTTGCACTTTAAAGCTATTCCCTGTTGGTTTAGAATCCTCCAGCCCTTGGGAAAAGACCTTGTCGATTGACCCTATCGCTGACCATCATGATTTTAAACACCTTTTATCAGGTAACTCCTCAGCCTCCCATGTTCAAGTGAAAACAGCCCCAGCTTATTCAGGCTTTTCCCTGAAGCGAAAACCCTCCAACCCTGGCAACATCCTTGTTCATTTCTTCTGAACCCTTTCATGTTCCATAACATCCTCCTGTGGCATTGAGACCAGAATTGCACACAGTGTTCCACTAATAGTCAGGACAAACACTGTTTAGTTCCCTGAGCTCCCCAGTCTTTATCCACAGTAAGTTCCAAAGTGAAATATTTGTTTTGCATCTTGTAATTCCACACATTTTTGGCTTCATTGATCATTAAGGATACTGGTTTTGTCCCTTGCTCTTCTTTTGCTCTTAATATACTTGTAGAATCTCTTTCAATTCTCCTTAACTTTCTCTGCCAAAGCTATCTCATGTCCCCTTTTGCATTCCTGATTTCCATCCTAAGTGTATTTCTACATCCCTGATGCTCCTGAGGGGATTCCCTTGAGTCAGTCAGTTATATCTGACATGTGCCTCCTTTTTTCTTCTCCAGACCCTCGAAATTCAGCCAGTGTTTCCTCAACAGTCGTAAGGCCAGAAAGAAATTTGAGGTTGGTACAGATGTTCAAGAGAGCAATATAAATAGACAAGGCAGGCAAGAACATAGCAGACAATGAGGGAAAATTGATGAATTAAACTGAATTTATTTCAATGCAAAGGGCGAGACAGATAAGGCAGATGAACACAGAGCATGGATGGGAACATGGGACTGGGATGTTGTAGCATCGAGCTGCACACTAACAGGAACATGCTGGCGCTGAACGCTCCTTTTATCTCGGTTTTAAGATATTCCTCCTCGCCAGACTTCGCTTTACCTGGAAATTGCCTCCCCATATCTATTTTAAAAATTCCTGTCTAATACTATCTTGCTCCATTGTATAACTTGAACTTGTGGACCAGCGCTGTCCTTTTCCATCGCAATGACTTGGATTTTCTGGAACAGTCTTAACAAATTCCTCCCATCCAAATGCTCAACACTGCAGCAGTCCCAGTCCAGGTCTGGAAAGGTTAAAATCTCCGACTGCTACAAACCTATTATTCTAACAGATATCTGAGATCTCCTGACATATTGCTTGTTCATCTCCCATTGCCTATCGCTGTAGTACGACCGTAACAAACTGATGACCAATTTCTATTTCTCAGTTTCACCAATATCGCTTAACTGGGCGATCCTGCATGAATACTCCCTCTAGGTACTGCTGGGATTTTTCCCCCCAATCAAAACCACCAGCTCTTCTCCTGTTTTGCCTCCTGTTCTATCCTTCCTGCAGCATCTGTCCCCTGGAACATTGAGCTGCTGGTCCTGTCGCTCCCTCAGCTGTTTCTGTAATACCTACAACATCCCAGTCCCATGTTCCCATCCATGCTCTGGTTTCATCAGGCTTATCTGTCCGGCCCTTTGCATTGAAATAAATGCAGTTTAATTCATAATTTTTCTCTCATTGTCTGCTATGTTCTTGCCTGCCTTGCCTATTTATATTGCTCTCTTGAACATCTGTACCAACATCAAATTTCTTTCAGGCCTTACGACTGTTTGGGGTCCCACACACCTGCCAGATGAGTTTAAATCCTCTCGAGCAGCTCCAGCAACTCTCCCCACCAGGATATGGG